>NC_077248.1:44804731-45104731 GCF_947179165.1 Solanum dulcamara | reverse complement strand
CTCATCAGCAATTATGGCAATGAGGGCTGAGTTGTTAGTTCTGATAGGAGCTTTGTTAGCCATCTAAAAAAACAAGATTTCTGCAATAATAGATAAACTAGAATCACAAATAGCGATGATTCAGAAAGTACGAATCTTGTACACATTGATAAATTCAGATATCAAATCAAATCCAAAACTATAAACAAACTACAACAGAAAAAAGAAATCAGATGTAACGTAGCTTAAATATTCAAAACCTTGAAATTTTCAAACCCATCACTAATTTCAAAGTTTGATGAAAACCTAGTGAAGAATTTCCTAAATTTTAAGTTCTTAAACAATATCGAATAAATTAAGATGAATCAGATTGAAATCCTTTGAACTAACAGAATTGAATGGTAGAATAAGCTTTCAAAGTTGTAATTAATTGCAACGTTTCATCAAGATTAGTTTGAATTTTTATGCTTTGAGGGATTCAATCGCTCGCTAGAGATGAATCGAACAAGGACGAGAAGGGAAAGGGCTAAACAAGGAAATGAAATTAGGGTTTTGTTCGTGTTCTGGCTTATTTTGAGTTTTAGAATTGGAATGTTTTGCTTACTCTTATTTTGTGTTTTTTGTACGTTATCCATAGACTTATACAATTTTTAATTATTTTTATCGATCCTATCCAAAGAAAGGGACAACTGTTGACACCCAATTTTGACCCTCTATAATGCAAATTAGCTATTGAGTTTCTTTACATTTTGAACAGTTTTGAAATAATTAGCTTTCATAAAATCAAAGATATTTTGCATGTTATTCTGAACTATTTTTATCTTTTTATAAATTTTAGTATAATATACATATTTCTATATAACTATATCTTTGATTACTATATATGTAGTTATTCAAAAATTATTTCAAAAAGATTTTATTTTTAACTAAATACAATGTTAGTTAAGTTAGTTTAATTATACTTTGCATTTTTGAAATTTTTAGTTTTTTCTAAAAAAATAATAATAAAAATTCTCCAATCTCCACATTGTAAATCCTTGAGGGATTTGGAGTTTTTGGAGCCTATATAAAGGCTCATATTCTTGTTAAGAAGAAGGAAGAAGAAGGAGGTTTTTTAGCCACCAAAGTTAGAAATTTTCCTAACTTGGCTAGGATTTTGGACTTTTGTCTCCAGCCTAAAAGTTATGAAAATTTCTATCTTTCAATCTATATTTTTATTTAAGGAAAATAGGAGATTGAATTCAAAATTTAGGCTAATAACAGTGTTCTTATAACATCGAACCCACGAAGGGTTGAGTCTAAATTTTTCAATTTTTTTTGTGGATTGGAGTTCCATCAAGCTTTTGGGTGGTGGTGAAGTAGTCTGACGCTCGTCGTCTCAGTCTTGCTGACCGAAAAGAGATAAAATCTTTTCTCAACTTTATTTTATTTAATTATTTTATATTTTTATATTTAGTTAATTCGTAGTCTTGTTTTTTCAGTTAGCATGTATTAAGAAAAAATAAATTAATGATAGAAATTTCTTATAGTTAACATGTGTTAGGACTAATTAGCTATCATGTGTTAGGATTATTTCATGAAAGGTCTTAGTTTTGTTCATTATTTTTCCAAGTAGTTTTCTTTGACAATATATATTTTTATATTTTCAATTTCTTCTTTTAATATTATTTAGATAATAAAAATATGCTTAAAATTATTATTTAATTATAACTTTCATAGTCTAATTGATTTAATTCTTTCTTTAAAATTTGAGCTAGTATAGCGTATATATTAAATCTGTGTTCTTTAGTTACTTGAATATATTTCTTTTTTCCTTTCCTTTGTCCACATATATGTATATTGTTAGTCACTTCTAGGATACCCATCAATTTGATAACTTAAAATATCATGATATATTCCTTGGTTTAGCTTAAAATGAGTAAATACTTTTGTAATTTTATTTTGGTGTATGTGATATTAATTCGAGTTCATTCTTGGACTCCATCCTTGTATATCATTGAGATTTGAGTCTCCCATCATCTTGCTCGAATTGTTGGAAAGTTGATACAAGGAAAAGAAGCTAATATTCATGATTTAAATATTGATATTGGGCTATATACACAGAAAATAGATGGAAAACAGTGTTGTATAGATATACAGTATCTATATAGTTTGATATGCAAGAAAACAATATTGTATATACTGATATACAATGTATATATAGTTTTATATAAAGTGATATACAATGATATACAAGGAACAAATAAGTGATATATAATGTGTATATAGTTTGATATATAGAAATAATATTGTATATATTATATATAGTGTATATACAATCCGATAGAGATTATATATACAACTGCGATATACAGTGGATTTGGAATTAAGGCCCAAAATGCCGATGACCCAACAACTTAGTCCAAACGTACAGAAACTAAGTGTCGGACATATTTTTGTATGTTATTTGTTATTTATTTACATTGATTCAGGTGTAATAATTTCTTTACTTATGATATTTATGCTTGCTTAGCTATTAATTTTAATTTATTTTAACTTAATTAGATTCTTCTAAAGATAAACCTGTAACATCTCAAAAATTTCTATGTCAAGACTCGAACCATTCTTTTTAGGCATATAGGATTGAACTCGATGACTTTTGGTTGTATATATGAGTTAAGATCAATTCCTAAATATTTTAAGAGTATTAGATGTGTTTTAGGGTCATAAGGGATCTCTAACACCAAGCCAATTTCAAATAATTTTTATCGGCTAATTTTTTGAATGAGTTCGTATAAGGGTTAATTCAAATGACCATATCTTCTTTGTGTATACCATAACCTATCAAATTAAAGGTCTTTGAGTTTTCTTTCCAACTCTACCAAGATTGTATTTTTTGGAGTTTGGAGTAAAACGTTATGCTCAGTCGACCAGAAGGGTGCGCAACAAGTCCGCGTCGCGGACCTATCACGGATTTGCCTTGTTTTTTTCCCAGATTTTTGTATTTTGTCGAACAGAAAGGTGCGCAACACGTCCGCATCGCGGACTTATTGCGTACTTGTCCAATTTTCTAGATTTTTTAGGGACATTTTGGGAAAATAACCTAATACCTATATATACACCTTGGATGCATTTTGGATCATATTTTTCAGTCTTTTGCCTCTCCAAAGAACCCTAATATCCATCCTCCTCTATCTTAAAATCATCCCCTCCAATTTTTCTATCAAACTCAAAGGATTCAAGGCTCCTCATTGAAGACCTGGAATCAAGTTTTCTTAAAGTTTCACTCTAAGGTATGTGGGTTTTCATCCACGGGTCCTTCCACCCATGGAGCCCAAATATTTTCTCAACTTGATGTTTCAAATTCCAAATGGTGAATTCTTATGGGATTTTCCATGATGATTCAAAATGCATATATTATGGTATATTTGAAGCTTTTTGTGTTTAAATTGATATATTGACTCTCATTTATGAAATAAATTTTTTTGTTAGTAATCATATATGAAGGCTTGAAAGGTAGTTTTAAAGTGTATATGGTGGGTTATTTTAAGATGTTTGATTCGATGCATTTATATCACTCTCATGCATACAAGTATTCTTTAAATGTATTTGAAGGTCTTTATGAATTGAACCCACCTAGTCTTCCTATGTATTCATGAAGTTGAATTAAAAGTTTATGAGCAAATGCCTATGTTTAAGGGGGTCTTGTGAAATAATTGAATGATGATGATAGGGCTTTTAGCAAAAGAAAGGATTCAATATGAAAGGACAATTATCACATACTTGCATCAAAATGAAATGTTTTAATGAGCTAATCCACCGATGATGATTTAATGTCGAAAGTTATACAATGCTTATATTATTATGATATTTAAATATTCTTTCGTGGGATTGACTTAGCACCGAATGTAGCATGTAATTGGGACTCGACCTAAGGGATCCTTAAGTAAAGTCGCATGTTGCATTAACTATGCGCCAACAGAGGGTTCAACCCTTTTAGGCTATTTAGGCTAGTGAATCCACAATTAGCCAATAAAGTTAAAGTTAAAAACATTAAAGTTGACGGAATCCTACCCGGCAAGTAGACTCCCCGTGCCAACGTAGGGGGTTATGTTGGATTCCATGTAATAGCTCTCATGGTCTTAAATGTTGGTTTAGGTTACTTCCCCACAAAATAAATGTTTTAAGGTTTCTTATGATGATGTTTAATGTATGCACTCATTATACACATTGCTTGTTCATATTCCTCTTATGTTCTTCATTTCGTATGCATACTCACATACTTAGTACATTCAAAGTACTAACGCATACTTTTGCCTACATGATATCACCATGTAGGAATCGATGTCACTCCTCGACCTCCTCCACGTGGCTAGCTCGAATTAGTTTGAAGATTGCTTGTGGTGAGTTACCATGTTCTGGGAATAACCTTCTTTATATTCTAAGCTCATGTTTTGTAAAACATTAAAACTTTTATGAAGACATTTCTTGACACTTATTTTGAGGGTGAGCTAGGGACATGTCTTAGCCCCCGCCAAGTCTATTAGTAAAGGTATGTTGGGACATAAATGGAAAATGTTTTGAATTTTCTAAGGACTATTGTTCCATGATATTTCCCTTAGTCCCGGTTTCCTTTTTATTTATTTAATTTCCATTTGTTATCATGTGCCATTACTAATGAAATGCTTAACGAAT
Organism: Solanum dulcamara; assembly: GCF_947179165.1. Classification (NCBI taxonomy): domain Eukaryota; kingdom Viridiplantae; phylum Streptophyta; class Magnoliopsida; order Solanales; family Solanaceae; genus Solanum; species Solanum dulcamara. The sequence continues at coordinate 45,100,078 of NC_077248.1, read as the reverse complement.
GCTAAGATGCTTGGGTGAGGCACCTCTGGGTGTCTCATTCATCGTGTCACATCTAGGCCCTAGGCCCGAGTCGTGACAAACTTGGTATCAGAGCATGAGGTTTTGAAATGGTCCTTAGAGTCTAACATACCGCGTTAAATAGGTTCTTGTTCATGTTTGTGAAGCGCGCCACAATTATGAATGAGAAACTATGAGACGTTTAGGAAAGTTTTTCACTTCTTTCAAATTAATGTCGTGCCTCAAAGTGTCCTAAGCCTTCCTTTAACTAACGACCTATTTTGTGTTTCCTTAGATGATGCCTCATGGAAGACCACCTAGAAGGGCAAGGGTACCACCTTGAAAGGCAAAAGTTGACGATAAGGACCAACCTCCTCTAGTTCGGGATATCCCATATCAGAAGGAAGGGGTAACCCATGCCGAGTTTTGAAACATCATCACATTGTTGGATCAAGCTGTGGCTAACCTAAGGCATCAATGTGTTCCCTCTCCCCAAGTGCAAAATCCAGCCACTAGGATTTAGGAGTTTCAAAGGATGAATCCACTGGATTTCGATGGTTCTAAACTAGATAAGGATCCTATGGAGTTCATTGAGGAGGTGTATCGGATTGTGGAAATCTTGGGTGTTCCATCAAATGAAAAGGCCAAATTAGCGGCCTATCCACTCAAAGATATGGCTTGAGTATGGCATGAGCAATGGGTTGTGGAGAGGGGTAAGGAAGTCGGGCCAATTAAATGGGAAGAGTTCAAAGGTGCTTTCTTATACCATTTCTTTCCATTAGAGTCAAGGGAGGCCAAGGTCCAAGAGTTCATCAACCTCCGACAAGGAAACATGAGTGTGAGGGAATATGCCCTCAAATTTACAAGGTTGTCCAAGTATGCTCCCTTTATGGTCTCTGACTCCCGAGAAAGGATGAGTAAGTTTGTTTCCGGTGTTTCAAGCTTGGTGTCCAAAGAGTGCAAAACATCCATGTTGGTCAAGGAGATAGACATCTCCCGGTTAATAACTTATGATGAACAAATCGAAAAAGAGAAGTTAAGGGGAAGGTTTAGAGGGATCAAAAAGGTTAGAGTGGATGGTGGAGGGTTCAACCCTCAAAGGTCCAGTTATGGTGGCATTAGCAAGGTCCAAAGTGGTCAACAGTTCATGGGGAAAGGTTCCACAAATGCTACCACTCCCAAATTTAATAAAGACAAGGGTCCTAACTTAATGGTCCCAATAGATAACATTGGTACCCAAGCTTTTCCCTCATGTAGGAAGTGTGGGAATAACTACAAAGGAGAGTGCTTGGCGGGCTTAAATGCGTGCTTTAAATGCAGCAAGCTGGGTCATCATGCTCGGGATTGTAAAAGTGGTGGTGGCGGTACGCCTCAAGGCTAAGTTGCTCATGACCAACAAGCTCAAAGAGGTGGTCAATGCACTAATCATTTCTATACATTGCATGGGAGACAAGAAGTTGAAGAAGCACGAAATGTTGTTATCGGTATGTTAAAGTCTTTAATTTTGATATATATGCATTGTTGGATCCCGAGGCAAACTTTTCATTTGTTACCCCATTCTTAGCAAATAGGTTTGATGTGTCACCCAAAATGTTATTAGAGCCTTATTTGATGTCTACCCCCGTGGGTGAATCATTTATTGCTAGAAAGGTCTATAGGGGTTGTCCCATGTCTATCTTGCATAAATTTATTCCTTGTGATCTCATTGAGCTTGACATGGTAGATTTCGATGCCATTCTTGGGATGGATTGATTACATGCATATTATATTTCTATAGATTGCAGAACTCGTCGAGTTAAGTTCTAATTTCCAAATGAGTCCGTTATTGAATGGGAGGGTCGTGATTCAGTGGTGAAGGGCAAGTTTATTTCTTATCTTAAGGCCCAAAAATTGATTTCTAAGGGTTGTATTTACCACATTGTGAGGGTTAGGGATGTCGACTCCGAAAGTCCCCCGAGTTGGTTTCCATAGTCAATGAGTTCCCTGATGTCTTTTCCGATGACCTTTCCGGTGTCCCTCCCAAAAGGGAAATTGATTTTGGTATCGATCTCCTCCCTGATACCCAACCTATATCTATTCCTCCATATCAGATAGCCCCGGCAGAATTGAAATAGTTGAAAGAACAATTAGAGGACTTGTTAGAAAAGGGGTTCATAAGACCAAGTACTTCGCCATGGGGTGCTCTCATATTATTTGTGAGAAAGAAGGATGGGTCGCTTCATATGTGCATAGACTATCGGTAATTAAATAAGATGACCATAAAGAACAAATACCCACTCCCTAGAATATATGACTTGTTTGATCAATTGCAAGGGGCGAGTCACATCTCCAAGATTGACCTTCGGTCCGGCTATCACCAATTATGGGTGAGGGAGTGTGACATCCCCAAAATGGCTTTTCGAATAAGGTATGGTCACTTCGAGTTTATGGTGATGAGTTTTGGGTTAACGAATAAGCCAGCGATGTTTATGGACTTGATGAATAGAGTGTTCAAACCTTACCTTGATACTTTTGTGGTGGTCTTCATTGATGATATTTTGGTTTACTCTTGGGGTGAGAAGGAATATAAAAATCACTTAAGAGTTGTGCTTCAAACATTGAGGGATAGACAATTATTTGCAAAATTTAGTAAGTGTGAATTTTGGTTGAAGGAGGTGGCAATTCTTGGTCATGTAGTGTCCGGTGATGAGATCAAGGTTGATCCTAATAAAATAGAGGCAGTCAAGAATTGGCCTAGACCATTGTCTCCTTCAGACATTAGGAGCTTCTTGGGTCTAGTCGGGTACTATAAAAGGTTTGTCAAAGGGTTTTCTTCCATCTCATCTCCTATGATGAAACTGGCCCAAAAGAAAGCAAAATTCATATGGATGGATGAATGTGAAGAGAGTTTCCCAACCTTGAAAGATTGACTTACCTCCGCTCCTATTTTGACTCTACTGGAAGGATTAGGAGGGTTTGTGGTTTATTGTGATGCTTTAAAAATTGGTTTGGTTAGTGTCTTAATGCAAAATGAAAAGGTCATAGCCTATGCTTCTAGGCAATTAAAGGTGCATGAGTGTAACTACCCTATCCATGATCTTGAATTAGCGGCTGTTGTTTTTGCTTTGAAGATTTGGCGGCATTACCTCTATGGGGTGCATGTGGATGTGATACCGATCATAAAAGTCTTCAATACATGTTCACCCAAAAGGACCTTAATCTAAGATAAAGGAAGTGGCTAAAACTCATCAAGGACTATGACATGAGTATGCATTATTATCCGAGTAAAGCCAATATGGTTGCCGATGCACTTAGTAGAGTATCTATGGAGAGTATGGCCCATGTTGGTGAAGGAAAGAGGGAGTTGGTGAAAGATGTTCACCAGTTGGCTAGATTAGGGGTGAAGTTGTGTGGTACCAATAATGGTGGCATGGTTGTTCAAAATGGGTCTGAATCCTCTTTGGTGGTACATGTTAACTCAACCTAAGATCTTGACCCGACGTTTGTTGAATTAAAGAAGTTAGTAAAGGAAAAGAAGGTAGGGGTTTTTTCCCAAGGGAGGGATGGGGTTCTATACTACCAAGGTCGATTATGTGTTCCAAATATGGATTGAATAAGAAGCTTGATTTTGAATGAGGCTCATAATTCTTCATAATCCATTCATCCCGGTTCAACGAAACTGTACCAAGACTTAAAAGAGTTTTATTAGTGAAGTGGCATGAAGAAGGACATAGCGAGGTTCATGTCTGAATGTCCGAATTGCAAACAAGTGAAGGCTGAACATCAAAGGCCGGGTGGACTAGCCCAAGACATTGAAATCCCTACTTGGAAGTGGGAAGATGTGAATATGGATTTTGTAGTGGGTTTGCCTCATACTCGGAAGCGTCATGATTCGATTTGGGTGATTATTGATAGAATGACTAAGTCGACTCAGTTCCTACCGGATAAGACTTCCTATAGTGCCGAAAACTATGCCAAGTTGTATATTTGGGAGTTGGTGAGGTTTCATGGTGTGTCGTTGTCCATTATTTTAGATCATGGTACCCAATTCACTTCTTACTTTTGGAGATCATTTCAAAAGGGCCTCGGTACTAAGGTAAAGTTGAGCACTGCATTCCATCTTCAAATCGATGGACAAGCCAAAAAGACAATTCAAACACTGGAGGATATATTAAGAGCTTGTGTGTTGGAGTTTAAAGGGAATTAGTATGATCATCTACCTCTTATTGAGTTTTTCTATAATAATAGTTACCACTCAAGTATTGAGATGACGCCATTTGAGGCTTTATATGGGAGACGATGTAGATCCCTAATTGGTTGGTTCGAAGTAGGTGAGATGACTTTGTTGGGCCTCGATCTGGTACTTGATGATTTAGAGAAGGTAAAGATCATTAAAGAAAGGTTGAAGATGGCTCAAAGTCATCAAAAGTCATATTCCGACACTAGACGAAGGGATCTTGAGTTTAAGGTGGATGCTTGGGTGTATTTGAAGGTTTCACCCATAAAAGAGGTGGTTCGATTTGGTAAGAAAGGGAAATTGAGCTCTAGGTATGTAGGGCCTTACAAAGTCTTAAAGCGGGTTGGCAAAGTTGCTTATGAGTTGGAATTACCTTTAGAAATGGCCATGGTTTATCCGGTGTTCTATGTTTCTATGTTGCGGAAATGTATGGGAGATCCTAGTTCCATAGTGCCTTTGGAGGTAGTGAATGTTGAAGAGAATTTGACCTATGAAGAGATTCCGATTGAGATTTTAGATCGGCAATCAAGAGATTGAGAAACAAAGGAGTTGCCTCCGTTAAAGTCCTTTGGAAGAATCAACAAGTCGAAAGTGCTACATGGGAAGCAGAAGCGGATATGATGAAATTTTATCCTCATCTTTTTCATCCTACTCAAGCCTAAGGTAATAAGTCATTCATGTTCAAATGTTTGATGCTTGTATGTTTCAGTTTTTGTAAGTCCTCATGTGCATGCATATTCATGAAGTTGAATTTTAAAGTTATGATTTATGCTAAAGTATGGAGTTTTCATGTTTGATGTATTTTAAGTGTCATTGTATATATGTTGGGTTTCTAGTCCTCATGCCATGTCCTTTTTAAGTTAGTGATTCTCATTCGAGGACGAATGTTCCCAAGGGGGAGATATTGTAACATCTCGAAAATTTCTATGTCAAGACTCAAACCATTCTTTTTAGGCGTATAGGAATGAACTCGATGACTTTTGGTTGTATATATGAGTTAAGATCAATTCCTAACTATTTTAAGAGTATTAGATGTGTTTTAGGGTCATAAGGGATCTCTAACACCAAGCCAATTCCAAATAATTTTTATCGGCTAATTTTTTGAATGAGTTCGTATAAGGGTTAATTCAAATGACCCTATCTCCTTTGTGTATACCATAACCTATCAAATTAAAGGTCTTTGAGTTTTCTTTCCAACTCTACCAAGATTGTATTTTTTGGAGTTTGGAGTAAAACGTTATGCTCAGTCGACCAGAAGGGTGCGCAACAAGTCCGCGTCGCGGACCTGTCGCGGATTTGCCTTGTTTTTTCCCCAGATTTTTGTATTTTGTCAAACAGAAAGGTGTGCAACACGTCCGCATCGCGGACTTATCGCGTACTTGTCCAATTTTCTAGATTTTTTAGGGACATTTTGGGAAAATAACCTAATACCTATATATACACCTTGGACGCATTTTGGATCTATTTTTCAGTCTTTTGCCTCTCCAAAGAACCCTAATATCCATCCTCCTCTATCTTAAAATCATCCCTTCCAATTTTTCTATCAAACTCAAAGGATTCAAGGCTCCTCATTAAAGACCAAGAATCAAGTTTTCTTAAAGTTTCACTCTAAGGTATGTGGGTTTTCATCCATGGGTCCTTCCACCCATGGAGCCCAAATATTTTCTCAACTTGATGTTTCAAATTCCAAATGATGAATTCTTATGGGATTTTCCATGATGATTCAAAATGCATATATTATGGTATATTTGAAGCTTTTTGTGTTTAAATTGATATATTGACTCTCATTTATGAAATAAAATTTTTTGTTAGTGATCATATATGAAGGCTTGAAAGGTAGTTTTAAAGTGTATATGGTGGGTTGTTTTAACATGTTTGATTCGATGCATTTATATCACTCTCATGCATACAAGTATTCTTTAAATGTATTTGAAGGTCTTTATGAATTGAACCCACCTAGTCTTCCTATGTATTCATGAAGTTGAATTGAAAGTTTATGAGCAAATGCCTATGTTTAAGGGGGTCTTGTGAAATGATTGAATGATGATGATAGGGCTTTTAGCAAAAGAAAGGATTCAATGTGAAAGGACAATTCTCACATACTTGCATCAAAATGAAATGTTTTAATGAGCTAATCCACCGATGATGATTTAATGTCGAAAGTTATACAATGCTTATGTTATTATGATATTTGAATGTTCTTCTGTGGGATTGACCTAGCACCGAATGTAGCATGTAATGGGGACTCGACCTAAGGGATTCTTAAGTAAAGTATCATGTTGCATTAACTATGCACGAACAGAGGGTTCAACCCTTGTAGGCTATTTAGGCTAGTGGATCCACAATTAGCCAATAAAGTTAAAGTTAAAGAACATTAAAGTTGACGGAGTCCTACCCAGCAAGTAGACTCCCCGTGCCAACGTAGGTGGTTATGTTGGATTCCATGTAATAGCTCTCATGATCTTAAATGTTGGTTTAGGTCACTTCCCCACAAAATGAATATTTTAAGGTTTCTTATGATGATGTTTAATGTATGCACTCATTATGCACATTGCTTGTTCATGTTCCTCTTATGTTCTTCATTTCGTAAGCATGCTCACATACTTAGTACATTTAAAGTACTAACACATACTTTTGCCTAAATGATATCACCATGTAGGAATCGACATCACTCCTAGACCTCCTCCACGTGGCTAGCTCGAATTAGTTTGAAGATTGCTTGTGGTGAGTTCCCATGTTCTAGGAATAACCTCCTTTATATTCTAAGCTCATGTTTTGTAAAACATTAAAACTTTTATGAAGACATTTCTTGACACTTATTTTAAGGGTGAGCTAGGGACATGTCTTATCCCCCGCCAAGTTTATTAGTAAAGGTATGTTGAGACATAAATGGAAAATGTTTTGAAGTTGCTAAGGACTATTGTTCCACGATATTTCCTTTAGTGCCTATTTCCTTTTTATTTATTTACTTTCCGCTTGCTAGCGTGTGCTATTATCAATGAAATGCTTAACGAATGCTAAGAGGCTTGGGTGAGGCACCTCCGGGTGTCTCATTCGCTGTGTCACGTCTAGGCCCTAGGCCCGAGTCGTGACAAAACCAATTCATGTTAATTACTCTTTAAATAATTTTCTACCTTTACTTAGTTATTTGATAAACTTTTACTTTTTTTTATATATCAATGTATATTATTTTCAATATTTAAGTTTGATCATTTTTTCTAAAAAATAATTTTAAAGTCTTCATTTCCTTTGAAATTAATATTTTCAAAAGTTAGTCAAATAATTTTTTAAATAATCGGATAATCTTACGTTAGAGGCCACTTTGAATGCTTAACATCTTCTCAAAATAGAAATAAGAACTTCGTACCTTTTTCTCTGAACTTTTAAGATCTAAATCTGTTAGGGTCCTTTAAATTACTTTTTCTTAATTTCTTTGAAAAATTAAGTGGTGACTCATCTTTTCTAAAATTAATTTTTTCTCTAAAAAGTTAAAATTGATTTTAAACCGTCATTTGTTGATATAACATAAATGACGATTCCACTGGGGATTTTAATAGGTTCTAACCATTAGATTTGATTATTTGACTATGTTTGTAATAATGTTTATTTTTTTCTTATTTGTTTAAATTTAACAAATTATAACTGTTGCACTTCATGAAATGAAATTCTGCCAAATGGTAAATAGTTTGCATTAGGATTAAGGACGGTTACGTAGTCACCTGCGGCTGTTCCTTCAGAAAATAACCATTACTTTTTGAATTAATAAACTGGTAGTTGGTTCGTGGTCATCCAACATCGTTTATTATATTCAGCCCGCAGTTTATCCGACTCGGATATCTAGTCTCTTTTCAAAGCCCACTCTAGTCTACCTAGCATAGAGCGGAACCAAAATCCTAATTTAGTGCATTGGCCTAAGATGACCCAAGACCCAAGGCATATTGGACCCATTAGAAAGACTACCTGGAGTCCAAAATGGCACTCGGTCTAAATGGACGATCATACCTATGTGTTTAAATTTGAAGGTTGTATACGCCATTTGACAAACCATTGTCCCTCGGAGTTGGAAGTTTATATTAGTAGCTTAGTCTAGTCAAATAAGAATTTTCACAAGCTGCTACATCATCCAAAAGGCGTTGGTGTTTGGAGATGTCAAGAAGTCAAGAATAAAAGATTTTTCACGAAGCCTTAGTTTAGGATTATACCTCTGTGTGGGATCGATTATTTGTATCCCATTTTCCTATTATGTATCCCCATTCAGTTTATTCATAAAGCTTGTATAAATATAATTTTTTTGGGGCAATGGAATATTTCTAATGACGTTATACATCCTTCAAATCGTTAGGCCTATCCTTGGCGCAAAAGGGTCACATATCTGGTTAGGATGCGCAATAACTATTTATGTGCTATATGCTATAACTGTTTTTGTGAATATGTTGCTTCATTTGATGACATGCTAGTCCACTATTTTAGATTTTTTTCTAGAGCCTCATAGGCATAAAAATTGACTCACTATCGAAAGTGCGTCCAAATACTCCATGAGTCTTTAGTTTCCCAACACAATTCAAACTGTACTCTCAAATCATAAACTTTGCTCTCTTATCTCAAAAAAAGGGGTGATGTTTCATTAAAAAAAATTTCAAGCTGCTCGAATTACGTAGGAGCTGAATTCTCCTTTGTAAAAGACGTAGGCAGCCTTTCTAGGCTCGTTCCTGTCTTTGAAGTGTTTAGTTCATCCTCATTCTTTTAGAGAAAGTGAGAACTTCTTCTGCATCTAAGAAGAATGAAGGTACAAAAGTTGAAGCGCAAGAAATCCATGATTCAGCACAAGTCAACCTTTCTCACATATCGATCCTAAAATTAAAATGGGTCAGTTTCGGTACATTTAGTCTTTCTTCACCCATAGATTATTTTTTCTTCAAACAAAGCAACATTTATATGTTTAGTTATTTGTATGATATTTTGCATTAATTATTATAAACACTGACTAATACTTTGGCTTTTGGATTTATGTCGGAAATCAAACTTGTTTACTTCTCAAAGATCGAGGGTTCAACAAAGTTGATTCTTTTTTCCTTTGAAGAGGCTGTTCTAAAAGTACATCATGCGATAAATAATTGGATCTCAATTTTGAGAGGTCAATACCCTCTCCCTAACTAATAAGTTTTTTTTGCACGTTGGAGAGACATATTATTTTAAGAGAGGGAATCACGGCAATCCCAAATTGGCAGCAATATTCAACCACAATTTTTAACCCTAATTCTTTAGTCTAAGAAAAATCATAACTCTTTCTCATATGAATCTTGCATAGAAAAAGAGTTAATGAGAAATAACGATGACCTTAAATTTTACAAGACACCAATACACAACCGAAAAGATAAATCAGGAGAGTCTTTGACTATGAAGTCTTACCCCTATATCTTGTTACTTATTTTTATAATGACCCCGCTTTCACACTTTTCTCATATCTTTGTAGGAAAACCATCTCCGATAATAGTCGGGCCGACAATAGTTGGAGATGGTTATAAAAATGTATGCTTATCATGAATAGTTGAAAGAATTTAAGTTATAAGAGACAATCCCCAAAGAGAACACAACAACAAGTGATTCTTTTAGGAAATTGGAAGAACACAATAATGTATAATCTCTGAGGAATATTTGAAAAATAATACAATGATAGGTGTCCTCACCAATGGTTGAGAGGACACGAAACAAATTAGTACAAATAGGCAAAAGACACTCCCCAACTAAAGATGTCAACGAGCACTAGACTTACGAGACGTCACTCTAAGTTTGTCTAAATCTTTAAATTATTTTATATATAATATCTGCAAGAACTACCTACACCGGATTCTCATCTCGGTAAGATACGTAGGCAACCCTTCTTGGGTTTGGTATTTCCTTTTATAATAAAAACATAAAATAAAATTAGAAATATAATAAGATAATAAATTGTGTACATATTTTAAGAGTCATATCTTCTTGATTGAGACGAATATAGTTAGGAGCATGCGAAATACTCGATATGATGAAAATGATTGGCTTTGTGATAAACCATAGCTTCTGTGGGTATCTTTCATTTATACTTTTGTGATGCTTGAGAACTGTCTTACTGGCATTCAAGGTAAGAATAAACCAGCCTCATGGCTTCATATGCATTGTGTGGTGACCTTTAGATTAAAATTCAACTTCATCGTACTGCTGATCTAGAATTTGGCCTGAATGTTTGTTGTGGTAAAATCCTGAGTAATGTTTGGTTTGAGAAAGGACTGCTGGCCTTTTTGACCCGACTGTGCCTTTCGAAGCTTACCAAATAACATTAATCCCTAGTTTTCCCCATTTTGAGCTTAAAACCTTTTCTTTGGACAACCACATCTTAGCTCTCTCCCTTTTGAGTGCTTACATGCGCAATCCCTCTCTTGGCCCAACCTTCTTGAGCGTAACAAAGACGTGCAAATTATGGAAGAAGATCCAACTTTGAAATTGTCAAAGACAAAAGATGTAAAGTCTCCAAAGTCAAGAAAGGAAAGACAACTTCCAAAAAAAAAGGTTGAAAGAGATAAAAAAAATACTCTATAAGGTCGATGTAAGGCAAAAAGGAAAATACTCAAATAAAAGAGGAGAAACGTCAGAAGGAAGGGTGAAAATAGAAAAATCTCCAAAAATAAAGACTAAAAAAGAAGTCAAAATCTAAGAAGGAGATAACAAAGAGGATCAAACGCCAAAAGACGTATCAATCATAAAAAGCACAAATTCAGTGTAACGCTCAATGAGAGATTAAGTCACTTTTATCCCAAATAAATACCCTACCCATCCTTAAGCCTACATTACAAGCCAATAGCAAGCCCTACATGATCTCATTCAAAATATTCTCACATTAGTAAAGACTAACATGCAACCCAAGCATATGGTATCACAGTATGCGTTGAACACTCTTGAGAGTGTGAGTGCACTTTACAAAATGTCTTTAAATCAAATACTTCAGATATGTGTGAAATAAGACTCTTTTTATTGTAAGGGCACTTCAAACATGAGGATTGGTATAATTCTAAAATTTTGTTTAAAGCAAGATGAAAACATCTTATCGATACTTAAGTATGTTTGAGGTACTACTTGAAGCTATAGAAATTACCTCGAAGTCAATCTCAGTTATAAGAAAAGAAATGAGAAATATTTTTGTGCAATCCTAACTATTGATAGCAATTGTAGTTAAAATTTGACTATCTCTTTACATTCTCGATTTTTTTTGCATTTGTCCTTCTAAATTGGATGGTTTGCTCTAAATAATGTGACATTAGGCTATTTCCATCGATGTGAGATGCCTATTTTACTTTATTGGATCGTCCATATACAAAGGGTGGCATATCTTGTGTTTTTAACCTGAAAATATTGCAAGGAATACATTTTTCCTTTTCATTATGCTCATATTATACATGTGTCTATTGATGGTCTTGCCTCAGATTTTGCAGTATTTATCATCCACAATGGCTCGGCCATGTTCCCCGTAAGAATTTGATTACTCCCTTATAATGAAAACTGGGACAACATTTTTGAGATCTTCTCAAAAATTCACAAGAAGATACTATCTTCAACAAAGCAAAATTGGAGATCATGTTAGTATATGCAACTAGGACAAAATTTTTGAGAAGATCTCAAAAATTCCATAAGAATGTCAAAATTCTTTTTCAGCAGCTCGAGATTTGTCAAGAGATCTAACTGGGACAGAATTTTTGAGGAAGATCTCCAAAAATCCATCAAGAATTGTCAGAAGTTCGAAGTTAATTTCAAATGATCTCCAACATTACTATAATGGAGCGAACACATATTCAAGATGTGAGCCACTGATGCCTTGTATAAACTTTCATCAAAGATATGAGTTCCAACGAACACAAATTGTTCATGAGAAAAAAATAAAGGAACATGTGAAAGCATCGAAAGGACGACACTTTCACAATCATCGAGCCATCCACCTCGTTACAGTGGACAAACATCGAGCTATCTACCTTATTACAGTGGACAATTATTCAAATCATCCAAGAGGATGACATTGAATATTCATTGCCGAGAGGTCTATTATCATATCATTGCCGAGAGGTCCATTATCATATGATTGCCGAGAGGGCCATTATCATATAATTGACAAGAGGGCCATTATTGTATCATTGCCGAGAAGGTCATTTTATTACATTGCATTTATGAAAGGGATATTTTATTTCATTACACTACCAAGAGGGTCACGCATCATTTAAATCATCCAAGAGGATGACATTGCATATTCATGCCAAAAGGGCCATTTCATTTCATTACATTACCAAGAGTGTCATGCTTCATTCAAATCATCCAACAGAATGACATTGCATATTTATGCCAAGAGGTCTATTTCATTATCATATTTATTGCCAAGAGGGTCATTTCATTATCATATCATTTCCGAGAGGGCTATTATCATATTATTTCCGAGAAGGCTATTATCATATTATTGACAAGAGGGCCATTGTCATATCATTATCGAGAGGTCCATTTAATTACATTGTATTTCCAAAAGGGACATTTCATTTTTATTGCATTACAAATAGGGTCATGCATCATTCAAATCATCCAAGAGGAAGACATTGCATTTTCATTTGCCAAAAGAGCCATTTCATTTTCACTGCATTACCAAGAGGGTCATGCATCATTCAAATCATCCAAGAGGATGGCATTGCATATTCATTGTCAAGATGGTCATTCATATTATATTACCGAAAGTGGTAATATTATTTCCAAAAGGTCCATTCATATTATATTACCAGAAGTGGTAATATCATTGTCAAGAGGGTCATTCATATTATATTACTAGAAGTGGTAATATTATTGCCGAGAGGGCCATTATCATATCATTACCGAGAGGGCCATTTCATTTTTATTGCATTACAAAGAAGTCATGCATCATTCAAATCATCCAGAAGAAAGACATTGCATTTTTATTTGCCAAGAGAGCTATTTCATTTTCACTGCATTATCAAGAGGGTCATGCATCATTCAAATCATCCAAGAGGATGACATTGCATATTCATTGTCAAGATGGTTATTCATATTATATTACCGAAAGTGGTAATATTATTTCCAAAAGGTCCATTCATATTATATTACCAAAAGTGATAATATCATTGCCAAGAGGGTCATTCATATTATATTATTAGAAGTGGTAATATTATTTTCAAGAGGGCCTTTATCATATCATTACCTAGAGGGTCATCATCATATCATTACCAAGAGAGCCATTATTATTATCATATTATTGTCGAGATGGCCATCATCCTATCATTACCGAGAGGGCCATTTCATTAAATTGCATTAACAAAAGGGTCGGCATCATTCAAATCATCTAAGAGGATGACATTTGTATATTTATTTGCCGAGAGGGCTATTTTATTATATTAGAGTCATTCATCATTCAAATCATCCAAGAGGATGATATTTGCATTATTATTTACCGAGATGGCCATTGTATATCGATCTCATCAAAGAAAAACATCAACATTTCAAGTGTTATAAATGCCTGAAGGGCATACGTAAGATGCATCAAATATCAGAGAAGATTTGAAGTATAACTTGCCATGGATTATTATGCTACCGATGAAGCAACATATATCCTACTGATGGATCACCTTCATTCATCCTATTAATGGACATGCAATATCATCCTACTAATGGATTATCATTCATCCTATCGATGGACCAACATATCCTACCAATATATCTTCATTCGTCCTATCGATGGACACGCATTTATATCCTATCAATAGATCTTCATTCGTCCTACCAATGGATATGCATTATATCCTGTTGATGGATCACCTTTATTCATCCTATCGATGGATATGCAATATTATCCTACCAATGGATCATCATTCATCCTATCGATGGACCAATATATCCTACTAACGGATCTTTATTCATCCTATTAATGATTCACCCTCCTACCGATGGAGCATCTTTATTCGTCCTACCAATGGACATGCATTTATTTTTCCAAGTATCCTATCAATGGATCATTATTCTACCGATAGTGCAGCATTATCCTACCAATGGATCAATAAAGACTTTTAACATACAAAGAGGATGAAAGAAAGTGCGAATGAAATCAATGAGCATGCAGCACAATGTGGAACCTTTTCTTAGCAGCGAACTGGGAAATAATCCAAAGAGGAATATCAAACTCATAGGACACAAGCTGATGAACGACTTTTACTACAGTAAACCACATTCGAGATCAAGATGTAAAGCTCTACTACTCACAGAAAATGCCAGCTCCCAATATACCATCCTTTACTCAACAACTAAATTAGAATATTTTTTAAATTATTACCAATAAAAAGGTCAATTTGTTTGGTTATAATCTAAACATGTAAGTTGACTCTATTCAGAGTCCTATATTATTAGTCTAGATGAGAGAGTTAGCAAAATAAAAGCATGTACCATATGCCTGTGAAACGTTAGTTAATTGTCCATGGAAGTTAATCTGGAAAACCAAGTTACCCCCTAAGATGATTTGTTTTGCTAGATAACCCTTCATGAACCCTCCCTCACCCAAGAAAACATCATCAAGAGAAAATTGCCAATAGCTACTACATATGCCATCAGGCCCTAAAGACCAATATACATCTTCTTCTTAATTGTATAGCAGTCACAGGCATATGGAACATGTTCATCTCAGATTTTGGTCTCGAATGGGTTATGCCAGAAAGAATTAAAGATGCCTTGGTTAGTTGTTCATGGAAGGTTGAAACGCCATCAAAAAAGTAGGGAAGATGATCTCTGCTTGAATTCTTTGGTATGTTTGAACAGAAAGAAACAATAGATGCTTTCAAGGCATCTCCTCTACCCCTAACTACATTTTTAAGGCTGGAGTTTAACAAGTCTCTACAGATGGAGCAATTTCTCCCCCGTCAATTCCCTAGAAGCTTTTTTGGACATTTTAGCTACTTAACTTTAGATTAACCTTTTGTAATAGAGCTAACAATGTCTTTTACTTTTCTATGCACTGTAAATTTTGCATCTTCTTGATGTCTTCTATGAAAACCATTATCTTATCCAAAAATAATTATTCGTTAATATGCACTTGTCAACCTTTCTCACATATCAATCCTAAAATTAAAATGGATCAATTTTGGTCCATTTAGTCTTTCTTCACCCATAGATTAGTTTGTCTTCAAACAAAATAACATTTATTTGTTTAGTTCATTGTGTGATATTTTGCATTAGTTATTACAAACACGGACTAATACTTTGGCTTTTGGATTTGTGTCAGAAATCAAACTTGTTTACTTCCCAAAGATCGAGGGTTCAACAAAGTTGATTCTTTTTTCTTTTGTAGAGGTTGTTATCAAAGGACATCATGCGATAAATGATTGGATCTCAATTTTGAGAGGTCAATACCCTCTCTCTAACTAACAAGTTTTCTTTGTACGCAGGAGAGACAATATTATTTCAAGAGAGGAAATCACGACAATCCCAAATCGGCGGCAATATTCAACCACAAACTTTAACCCTAATTCTTTAATCTAAGAAAAATCATAATCCTTTCTCATATGGATCTTGAAGGGACAAAGAGTTCATGGGAAATAACGATGACCTTAAATTTTACATGACACCAATACACAACCGGAAAGATAAATCAGGGGAGTCTTTAACTATGAACTCTTATATCTTGTTACTTATTTTTATAATGGCCTCTCTTTCAAACTTTTCTCATATCTTTGAAGGAAAATTGTCCCCAATAATAGTCGGGGATGGTTATAATAATGTATGATTCTCATGAATAGTTGGAAGAATTTAAGTTATAAGAGACAATCCCCAAAAAGAACACAACAAGAAGTTATTCCATCGGGAAATTGGAAGAACAAAACAATGTATAATCTTTGAAGAATATCTAAAAAAACAATACAGTGATATGTGTCCTCACAGATGGTTGAGAGGACACGAAATGAATTGGTGCAAATAGGCAAAACACACTCCCCAATAGAAGATGTCAATGAGAACTAGACTTGTGAGACGTCACTCTAAGTTTGTCTAAATCTTTAATTATTTTATATATAATATTTGCAAGAACTACCCACACCTGATTTTCATCTCGATAAGATACGTAGGCAGCCCTTCTTGGTTTTGGTATTTCCTTTTTCAATAAAAGTATGAAACAAAATTAAAAATATAATAAAATAATAAATTGTGTACACATTTTAAGAGTCATATCTTCTTGATTGGGACGAATATAGTTGGAAGCATGTAAAATATTCGGTATGATGAAAATGTTTGGTTTTGTGATAAACCATAGCTTCTGTGGGTATCTTTCATTTGTACTTTTGTGATGCTTGAGAAGTGTCTTGCTGGCATTCAAGGTAAGAATAAACCAGCCTCATGGCTTCATATGCATTGTGTGGTAAAATTTAGATTAAAATTCAATTGCATCGCACTGCTGATCTAGAATTTGTCATAAATGTTTGTTGAAGCGAAATCCTGAGTAATGTTTGATTTGAAAAAAGATTGCAGGCCTTTTTGACCCAATTGTGCCTTTCGAAGCTTACCAAATAACATTAATCCCTAGTTCTCCCCACTTTGAGCTTAAAGCCTTTTCTTTAGACAACCACATCTTCGCCCTCTCCCTTTTGAGTGCTTACATGCACAATTTCTCTTTTGGCCCAACCTTCTTGAACGTGACAAAGATGCGCAAATTATGGAAGAAGATCCAATTTTGAAAGGAAAGACAACTTCCAGCAAAAAAAAGGTTGAAAGAGATAAAAAAAAATACTCCTACAAGGTCGATGTAAGACAAAAATAAAAATACTCCAACAAAAGAGGAGAAACCTCAAAAGGAAGGGGTGAAAAGAGAGAAAGCTCCAAAAATAAAGACTAAAAAAGAAGTCAAAATCTAAGAAGGAGATAACAAAGAGGATCGGAGGCCAAAAGACGTATCAATCATAAAAAGCACAAATTCAATGTAACCCTCAAGGAGAGATTAAGTCACTTTTATTCCAAATAAATATTCTACCCATCCTTAAAGCCTATATTACATGCCAATAAAAAGCCCTACATAATCTCATTCAAAATATTCTCACATTAGTGGAGACTAACATGCAGGCCAAGTATATGGTATCACAGTTATACGTTGAACATCTTTTGAGAGTGTGAATGCACTTTGCAAAATGTTCTTAAATCAAATACTTCAGCTATGTATGAAATAAGACTTTCTTTATTGTAAGAGCACTTCAAACATGAGGATTGATATAATTTTAAACCTTTGTTTGAAGCAAGATGAAAAAATCTAATCGACACTTAAGTATGTTTGAGGTACTACTTGAATCTATAGGAATTATGTAATGACCCGTTTGGTCATTTTGAGAATGAGTCATCTCTCTTCCATAAAATACTCTCTCCAAAAATAATAATAATAATAATAATAATAATAATAATAATAATACAAAAAAAAATTAAATTATAAATTTGGACTATTCGATAACTATGGTTATTTAGTTGAGGGGTAACTTTAAATAATTAATTTGATTGATGGGCTAAACTGTTAATTTATTTAAATACCATTAAGACTTAGCCTATATATTAAAATAGGCTAGTGAAAGTTTATCATTTTTAATACTTAATTAAGTAGAAAAGAAAAGAAAGAAGGGAAGAAACCTACCTATTGCGGCGAAGACAGTGCAAAGAACAACCACGTTCTTTAGGTAAGAATTTGTAGTTGGTTTTTTTTTATGTATCCACGTAGTGATTTTCACGTGAATAAGTAATATATATGTATAATATTCAGTGAAGGAGAATGAAGAATTGTGGGGTGGATTGAGAAAAGTTTTCATGAGATAATTGGTGGAATTGGTATTTGGATAATATAATATATCTACTCAATAGGCTTGGTTGAAAAGTTAGATAGAAGTGATGTAGTTATTAAGTAGCAATCATATTAATGCCCAATTATTGATAAGATATGGATTAGTTCCTGCAAATTGCCCTCCTGCAACGTTATTAAGTTCACTTTCATTTTAACTTATGCCGTTAATTATCATAATATGTTTCATATTTTAATATATTGAGATACGTAATCAAATATTAGGTTTATTGTATTAAACGAATATCATTAGATTTATCTTATTGACAGAAATTAAGGCTTAATCTAGGTATGAAATTTAAGAAATACGGGAGTTGACATGTTAAGTGACATTAAGATTAGGAACATGTTTACAGATTTGGATAGGTTTTGAGTCTAGGCTAGACATATAATAATATGGGTGCTGTTAGTTTCGAAATCTTATTGTGGTTAATTATTTGTTTAGATCATACTTATTTGGAAACCCAGCGAAAGGGGAAGGCTCAGGTCTCGGAGTAATTGCGTGATTATTTAAGGCAAGTAAATTTCTAAACCTCAGTTTAAGCTTATAGATGCTTGTATTTCCGTATCATATATACTAGGGAGTAATACGAACTGGACTGGGTTATTGACTGTATGATTGACCTTAAAAATAGAGATGAGGGGTATAAAGTGGTGATCTAATGACATGTATTGGTGAAATTGATATGTTGTGATTTTGGACATGTGAAATGACTATGTTGATGTGAGATAGGAAAACTTATTGTTGTTGTCATGTTATTATCGTGAATTATATGAACATGAATTGATTGTATTGGTTCTGACATATTGTGTTGAGACTGACAATGATATGAAACAAAAGGGGTCGGGCCGCATGCTCTGTGGCAGGTATTATGAAATAAAGGGGTCGGGCCACACGCTCTATGGCAGGTATTATGAAATAAAGGGGTCGGGCCACACGCTCCGTGGCAAGATATATATATTGAGGGGGCAGGCCACACACTCTGTGGCAGGTTACATGGACAGAAATGTCCCCCATGGGTTCCGGACTGTGATTCAGCGGATGTGTACCAATAGGACAGACATGCATCATTTCATTGCATTGCACTGCACCTTTTTGATATTTGTGAATTTGTGTTTATCCCCATATTGCTCTGTGTGTGCTGAACTTGGCTTGGTATGATTCATTGACGATACTATTGATGAGTATTTGTGGATTGTATTATTGTTGTTATTGTACAAGTGTAGAGTTGGACTAATTTTATGCAGGTTGTAGTTAAGAAGGTTCGGTTGGGAGGACAGGAGTACTTGTATCTGTTAAGCTTTGCTTAGTTTTAGTTATCCACTTGCTGAGTACCGTGTTGTTTGGTACTCACCCCTTGCTTCCACACTTGTGTAGGTTGTGAGCCTGGACCTGCTTGAGCTCTTACTATTTTCTACTACATCCGAGGTTATCAATTCTGAGTATTGAGGTAGCTGTTACATCCATCTAGTGGACACCTCTTACTCTTTTATTATGTTTTAGTCCTACTCTAGAGACAAAGACATTGTGACTGTATTTTCTTTCATATTTCAATAATTTATTAGTGGCTTGTATACGTGACAACCAGTCTTGGGGGATTTTGGAGATTATTTATTTGTTTTGACTAAGTTAAACCTTGTTTTATCTCAATTACTTCCGCATTTTTTTTTTTGGTGGTTATTAGGCTGACTCATCTCGGTGGGTTGAGATGAGTTCCATCACACCCATATTTGGGTCGTGACAAAGATGGTATCAGAGCCCCAGATTTATAGGTCTCATATGTATACAAGCCGAGTCTAAGTAGAGTCTTGAGGATCGGTACGGAGACGTCTGTATTTATCTTTGAGAGGCTATGGAGACTTTTAGGAAAATTTTCCCTTTGTTCTTTCACTTTGTATCGTGCCTGTTATGTTGGTATTGAATTTTTGCATGTCCTTTCTGACAGATGGCCAGGACCAGAACTACGACTAGAGGTAGAGGAAGGGAAGCACTTCCCGAGGTTGATGTTGGGACCTCAATTAGGGGTAGAGATAGAGGCCGATCTAGAGGCCATGGTAGAGGTGTGGCGGCAGGCAGAGGTTGTGCCCGAGGAGCGGCGCCAACTAGAGGTCGTGCTAGAGAGACTTCTCTTGAGCTACAGATTGATGGTAGAGAGGAACAGGTCCCTCAAGAGTCTGCTACTGCACCATTGCTTCAAGCCACTTTGATACGAGTATTGGATGTGCTCGAAGGATTTAATCAGAGCGTGAGGGTGAATGGTACACCTGAGGGTTCTCAGACTAGAGCAAGAGCTCAGACCCCACGGCAGCATCAGATTCCAATTGTTCAGGGTCGGGTGGACCAGCCACCTACGGTCCCTAGAGCGGATGAGGATAGAGTACAGGTAGGAGGAGCCCAGGTTGCACCTGTGCTCATGTTGACTGACGACGAGCAATGCCGATATGAGAGGTTCCGAAAAATGGACCCCCCACAGTTTCAGAGTGGGAAGACTGAGGATGCACACGAGTTCTTGACTATATGACGAGAGTTGTTGGAGGTAGTAGGGTTAGCTGAGACTCATGGAGTCCGTTATACTACACTACAGTTACGTGGACCAGCCAGAGAGTGGTGGAGAGTGTATACGAGTTCCAGGCTAGTTGGGTCACCCCAAATGACTTAGGATGAGTTTGCTAGTGCCTTTTATGACTGTTTCATCCCCTAGAGTATGAAGGAAGAGAGCCGATTATGATTTGAAAATTTGAGGCAGGAGGGACTTACAGTTGCTGAATATGAGTCTCGTTTCTACCAGTTGTCCAGACATGCCATGGCTGTCCTTCCTGATGAGACAAAGCGGATTCATAGATTTGTCCGAGGACTAAACTATACTATTCGTACAACAGTTTTTCGACCCGCTCGTGAGGGTGCTTCCTTCCAGTCCATCGTGGGTGCCGTCAAAGAGGTGGAGTTGATAGAGAGAGAGGAGTTTGGGGACTCCAAGAGGGCCCGTGCTTCTGGTAAGTTTTCGGGTACCTCATCTGGAGGTAGAGGATCCTATAGAGGAGGTGGTTCCTTCCAGCATAGAGGACCAGTTCATGCATCTATGCCAGCTTCTGAGGATGGTCAGACACCTCGTGGGTCATACAGTACAGGTCAGAGTTACCATGGGTCACAGCAGAGGCCAGTTAGCCGAGGTGGTTATACAAGTTCTTCAGGTTTATCGCAGAGGTTCTCACATGGGAGAGTATGTTATACTTGTGGTGGTCCGGATCATGTTTCATGGTAGTGTACATCTCAAGGTCGTGGAGGAACCCAACCTAGTTTTTCAGTTTTAGTTAGAGGACCAGCGCCGCCGGTCAAAGGTCGAGGTAGAGCCCAGACTAGTAGAGGTGGTCGCAATCTTGGTAGGGATGCTGGTGGTGCTATAGTCCCTCAGGGAGGAGGTAGAGGTGTTGGACAGGTCGGAGGTGGTAGGGGAGCTCAGTGTTATGCTTTTCTAGGGAGACCCGAGGCTGAGGCTTCCGACGCCGTTATCAAAGGTATTGTCCCAGTCTGTCATCGACCTGCATCTGTATTATTTGATCCAAGATCTACATTTTCCTATGTGTCTGCCTATTTTGTATCTGACTTTGATTTGACATGTGATCGTATGTCCGTGCCCATTCATATTTCTACACCCATGGGTGAACCCTTAGTGGTGGATCGAGTATATTGATCCTGTCTTGTTTCCTTGACCGGGTATGATACTTGGGTAGATATGATTATTTTGGAGATGGTAGATTTTGATGTGATATTGGGTATGGATTGGCTTTCTCCCCATCATGCTATTCTCGATTGTTATGCAAAAACTGTTACCTTATCGATACCTGGTGCCCCACGGATTGAGTGGAAGGGTACTAGTGGCTCCTATCCCAGTAAGGTTATCTCATATATTCGTGCTCAGAGGTTGATTGATAGAGGGTGTATGTCTTATTTGGCCTTTATTCGGGATACCAGTATGGAGTCACCTCTTATAAAGACTGTTCCAGTGGTTAAGGAATTTTCTGATGTATTTTCTACTGATCTTCCTGGTGTGCCTCCAGATAGAGACATTGATTTTGATATTGACTTAGAGCCTGACACTAAACCCATTTCTATTCCTCCATATCGCATGGCTCTAGTTGAATTGAAGGAGTTGAAGGATCAGTTGCAAGACTTATTGAGTAAGGGGTTTATTCGCCCTAGTGTATCTCCTTGTGGTGCACCAATTCTGTTTGTAAAGAAGAAAGATGGGACTATGAGGATGTGTATCGATTATAGACAGTTGAATAAGGTAACTATTAAAAATAAGTATCCTCTTCCCCGTATTGATGATTTATTTGATCAGCTACAGGGAGCGACATTGTTTTTCAAAATAGACTTGAGGTCCGGTTATCATCAGTTGAAGATTAGGGCGTCAGATATCCCTAAGACAGCTTTTTGGACTCGTTATAGTCACTATGAGTTTTTGGTGATGTCATTTGGGTTGATGAATGCCCCCACAGCATTCATGGAGTTGATAAATAGAGTGTTTCGCCCATACTTAGATTCTTTTGTGATAGTATTCATTGATGACATCTTGGTATATTCCAAGACCGAGGCAGATCATGTCCGCCATTTGAGGTTGGTACTTCAAAAGTTGAGAGAAGAAAAGTTGTATGCAAAGTTCTCCAAGTGTGAATTTTGGCTTGATTCTATTACATTCTTAGGACACGTGGTGTCCAGAGAGGGGATTAGAGTGGATCCAGCTAAGATTGAGGCAGTTAGAGGTTGGACAAGGCCTACTTCTCCTACTGAGATTCGTAGTTTTGTGGGGTTAGCCGGTTATTATAGATGGTTCATACAGGGCTTCTCCACTATTGCATCTCCATTGACTAGATTGACTCAAAAGGCTGTGGATTTTCATTGGTCCGACAAATGTGAAGTGAGCTTTCAAAAGCTCAAGACTTTATTAACTTCGACTCCTATTTTGACGCTACCCGAGGATGGTGTGAGATTTACTGTATATTATGATGCTTCCGGTGTTGGTTTAGGTGGAGTGTTGATGCAAAAGGGGAAAGTGGTTGCCTATGCCTCAAGACAGTTGAAGGCCCATGAGAAAAACTATCCTACTCATGATTTGGAGTTAGCGGTTGTGGTTTTCGTGCTTAAGTTATGGCGTCATTACCTATACGGTGTGTATTGCGAGGTCTTCACCGATCATAGGAGTCTTCAGTATATATTCAGTCAGAGGGATCTGAACTTAAGGCAACGTAGATGGCTTGAGTTGCTGAAGGACTATGACATGACTATCTTGTATCACCCAGGAAAAGCCAATGTGGTGGCGGATGCCTTAAGTAGGAAGTCCTCTAGTATGGGGAGTCTTGCCGCGATCCGAGTTGAGGAGCAACCATTGGATAGAGATGTTCAGAGGCTGGCTAATAGCCTTGTCCGGTTACAGATTTCAGAGGATGGTGGTATTCTTGCCTTTGTGGAGGCGCGTTCTTCCTTAGTTGAGCAGATTCGGGAGAGACAATTTGAGGATGAGAAGTTATGTATCATTCGAGACAAGGTGTTAAGGGGTGAAGCTAAGGAGGTGGTACTTGATTCGGAAGGAGTATTGAGGATTGACGGTAGAATTTGTGTGCCAAAGGTAGGTGACCTGACTAGACTTATTTTGGAAGAGGCTCATTGTTCAAGGTATTCCATCGATCTGGGAGCAGCCAAGATGTATCATGATCTGTGCCAGCACTATTAGTGGTATGGGATGAAGAAGGACATCGCAGAGTTCGTGTCCAAGTGTTTGACTTGCCAGCAGGTAAAGTGTGAGCACCAACGGCCTGGGGGTGTGAGTCAGAGGATGCCTATTCCCACTTGGAAGTGGGAAATGATCACCATAGACTTCGTTGTGGGTTTACCTCCCACCGTGGGTGGCTATGACTCTATATGGGTGGTGGTTGACAGACTAACCAAGTTCGCCCATTTTATTCCAGT
This sequence comes from Solanum dulcamara, assembly GCF_947179165.1. NCBI lineage: Eukaryota > Viridiplantae > Streptophyta > Magnoliopsida > Solanales > Solanaceae > Solanum > Solanum dulcamara. The sequence goes on along the minus strand of NC_077248.1, from coordinate 45,076,024 downwards.
TAAGGTAAGGTATACGGCGGATAAACTAGCCCAATTGTATATTAGTCAAATCGTTCAGCTTCATGGTGTCCCAGTATCCATCATTTCAGATCGAGGTTCAGTATTTACTTCGTACTTTTGGCAGGCATTACAACATGGTTTGGGCACTAGACTTGATATGAGTACTGCTTTTCACCCACAGACTGATGGTCAGTCCGAGCAGACGATCCAAGTGTTGGAGGACATGCTCCGAGCTTGTGTTATTGATTTTGGTGCTAGATGGGATCAGCATTTTCCCCTAGCGGAGTTTGCCTACAACAACAGTTATCACTCCAGTATACAGATGGCTTCATTTGAGGCTTTGTATGGTAGGCGGTGTCGATCTCCTATTGGCTGGTTTGACTTAGCTGAGATGGATTCCTTAGACACAGACTTGCTTAGAGATGCTATGGAGCAAGTTCGTAGAATTCAGGGTAGACTCTTGACAGCCCAGAGTAGGCAGAAGAGTTATGCAGATCGGAGAGTTCAACCATTGGAGTTCATGGTGGGTGATCATGTTTGGCTTCGACTGTCTCCCATGAAGGGCGTGATGCGGTTCGGGAGGAAGGGCAAGCTCAGCCCTAGATTCATTGGCCCATTTGAGATTTTGGCACGAGTTGGAGAGGTGGCTTATAGATTGGCCTTGCCACCTAGCTTATCGGCTGTGCATAACGTGTTTCATGTTTCCATGCTTCGGAAGTATGTTCCGGATGAGTCTCATGTGTTATCACTCGATTCAGTGGAGTTAGGTCCAGACCTGACATTTGAGGAGGAGCCTATAGCCATTCTAGATAGGTAGGTTCGTAAGCTTAGAACCAAGGAGATAGCTTCAGTGAAGGTACAATGGAAGCACCGTTCAGTCAGAGAGGCGACTTGGGAAACAGAGGTTGATATGCGCGCTAGATATCCCCAGCTTTTCGAAGCTTCAGGTACTTTCTTTTACTTTATGTTCGAGGATGAACATGATTTTTAGTGGTGGATAATGTAATGACCCGTTTGGTCATTTTGAGAATGAGTCATCTCTCTTCCATAAAATACTCTCTCCAAAAATAATAATAATAATAATAATAATAATAATAATAATAATAATACAAAAAAAAATTAAATTATAAATTTGGACTATTCGATAACTATGGTTATTTAGTTGAGGGGTAACTTTAAATAATTAATTTGATTGATGGGCTAAACTGTTAATTTATTTAAATACCATTATGACTTAGCCTATATATATTAAAATAGGCTAGTGAAAGTTTGTCATTTTTAATACTTAATTAAGTAGAAAAGAAAAGAAAGAAGGGAAGAAACCTACCTATTGTGGCGAAGACAGTGCAAAGAACAACCACGTTCTTTAGGTAAGAATTTGTAGTTGGTTTTTTTTTTATGTATCCACGTAGTGATTTTCACGTGAATAAGTAATATATATGTATAATATTCAGTGAAGGAGAATGAAGAATTGTGGGGTGGATTGAGAAAAGTTTTCATGAGATAATTGGTGGAATTGGTATTTGGATAATATAATATATCTACTCAATAGGCTTGGTTGAAAAGTTAGATAGAAGTGATGTAGTTATTAAGTAGCAATCATATTAATGCCCAATTATTGATAAGATATGGATTAGTTCCTGCAAATTGCCCTCCTGCAACGTTATTAAGTTCACTTTCATTTTAACTTATGCCGTTAATTATCATAATATTTTTCATATTTTAATATATTGAGATACGTAATCAAATATTAGGTTTATTGTATTAAACGAATATCATTAGATTTATGTTATTGACAGAAATTAAGGCTTAATCTAGGTATGAAATTTAAGAAATACGGGAGTTGACATGTTAAGTGACATTAAGATTAGGAACATGTTTACAGATTTGGATAGGTTTTGAGTCTAGGCTAGACATATAATAATATGGGTGCTGTTAGTTTCGAAATCTTATTGTGGTTAATTATTTGTTTAGATCATACTTATTTGGAAACCCAGCGAAAGGGGAAGGCTCAGGTCTCTGAGTAATTGCGTGATTATTTAAGGCAAGTGAATTTCTAAACCTCAGTTTAAGCTTATAGATGCTTGTATTTCCGCATCATATATACTAGGGAGTAATACGAACTGGACTGGGTTATTGACTGTATGATTGACCTTAAAAATAGAGATGAGGGGTATAAAGTGGTGATCTAATGACATGTATTGGTGAAATTGATATGTTGTGATTTTGGACATGTGAAATGACTATGTTGATGTGAGATAGGAAAACTTATTGTTGTTGTCATGTTATTATCGTGAATTATATGAACATGAATTGATTGTATTGGTTCTGACATATTGTGTTGAGACTGACAATGATATGAAACAAAAGGGGTCGGGCCACACGCTCCGTGGCAGGTATTATGAAACAAAGGGGTCGGGCCACACGCTCTATGGCAGGTATTATGAAACAAAGGGGTCGGGCCACACGCTCCGTGGCAAGATATATATATTGAGGGGGCAGGCCACACACTCTGTGGCAGGTTACATGGACAGAAATGTCCCCCATGGGTTTCGGACTGTGATTCAGCGGATGTGTACCAATAGGACAGACATGCATCATTTCATTGCATTGCACTGCACCTTTTTGATATTTGTGAATTTGTGTTTATCCCCATATTGCTCTGTGTGTGCTGAACTTGGCTTGGTATGATTCATTGACGATACTATTGATGAGTATTTGTGGATTGTATTATTGTTGTTATTGTACAAGTGTATAGTTGGACTAATTTTATGCAGGTTGTAGTTAAGAAGGTTCGGTTGGGAGGACAGGAGTACTTGTATCTGTTAAGCTTTGCTTAGTTTTAGTTATCCACTTGCTGAGTACCGTGTTATTTGGTACTCACCCCTTGCTTCCACACTTGTGTAGGTTGTGAGCCCGGACCTGCTTGAGCTCTTACTATTTTCTACTACATCCGAGGTTATCAATTCTGAGTATTGAGGTAGCTGTTACATCCATGTAGTGGACACCTCTTACTCTTTTATTATGTTTTAGTCCTACTCTAGAGACAAAGACATTGTGACTGTATTTTCTTTCGTACTTCGATAATTTATTAGTGGCTTGTATACGTGACAACCAGTCTTGGGGGATTTTGGAGATTATTTATTTGTTTTGACTAAGTTAAACCTTGTTTTATCTCAATTACTTCCACATTTATTTTTCGTTGGTTATTAGGCTGACTCATCTCGGTGGGTTGAGATGAGTGCCATCACACCCGTATTTGGGTCGTGACGAATTACCTAGAAGTCAATCTCAGTTATAAGAAAAGAAATGAGAAATATTTTTGTGCAATCCTAACTGTTGGTAGCAATTGTAGTTAAAATTTGACTATCTCTTTACATTCTTATTTTTTTTGCATTTGTCCTTCTAAATTGGATGGTTTGCTCTTAATAATGTTACATTAGGCTAATTCCATCAGTGTGAGATGCCTATTTTATTTTATTGGATCGTCCATATACAAAGGGTAGCATATCTTGTGTTTTTAACCTAAAAATATTACAAGGAATACATTTTTCCTTTTCATTATGCTCATATTATACATGTGTCTATTGATGGTCTTGCCTCAGATTTTGCAGTATTTATCATCCACAATGGCTCGACCACGTTCCCCGTAAGATTTTGATTACTCCCTTATAATGAAAACTAGGACAACATTTTTGAGATCTTCTCAAAAATTCACAAGAAGATACTATCTCCAACAAAGCAAGATTGGAGATCATGTTAGTTTATGCAACTAGGACAAAATTTTTGAGAAGATCTCAAAAATTCCATAAGAATGTCAAAATTCTTTTTCAGCAGCTCGAGATTTGTTAAGAGATCTAACTGGGACAGAATTTTTGAGGAAGATCTCAAAAAATCCATCAAAAATTATCAAAAGTTCAAAGTCAACTTCAAATGATCTTCAACATTACTAGAATGGAGCGAACACATATTCAATATGTGAGACACTGATGCCTTGTATAAACTTCCATCAAAGATATGAGTTCCAACGAACACAAATTGTTCATGAGAAAAAATGAAGGAACATGTGAAAGCATCGAGAGGATGACACTTTCACAATCATCGAGCCATCCACCTCGTTACAGTGGACAAACATCGAGCCATCTACCTTATTACAATGGACAATCATTCAAATCATCCAAGAGGATGACATTGCATATTTATTGCCAAGAGGGTCATTTTATTATAAGATCATTGCCGAGAGGTCCATTATCATATCATTGCCTAGAGGGCCATTATCATATCATTTCTGAGAGGGACATTTCATTATATTGCATTGCCGAAAGGGTTATTTGATTTCATTACATTATTAAGAGGGACATGATATTGCATATTCATGCCAAGAGGGCAATTTCATTCTCATATTTATTTGTCGAGAGGGCCATTTCATTTCATTGCATTACCAAAAGGGTCATGCATCATTCAAATCATCTAAGAGGATGACATTGCATATTCATGCCAAAAGGGCCATTTCATTATCATATTTATTGCCAAGAGGGTCATTTCATTATCATATCATTGCCGAGAGAGCCATTATCATATCATTGCCAAGAGGGCCATTATCATATCATTGCCGAGAGGGTCATTCATTACATTGAATTGCCAAAAGGGCCATTCATTACATTGAATTGCCAAAAGGGCCATTCATTACATTGAATTGCTAAAAGGGCCATTTCATTTTCATTGCATTATCAAGAGGGTCATGCATCATTCGAATTATCCAAGAGGATGATATTGCATTTTCATTTCCTAAGAGGGCTATTTCATTTTTATTGCATTACCAAGAGGGTCATACATCATTCAAATCATCCAAGAGGATGGAATTGCATATTCATTGCTAAGATGGCCATTTATATTATATTACCAAAAGTGGTAATATTATTGCCAAAAGAGTCATTCATATTATATTACCAGAAGTGGAAATATCATTACCAATAGGGCCATTCAAATTATATTACCAGAAGTGGTAATAACATTATCAAGAGGGTCATTCATATTATATTACCAGAAGTGGTAATATTATTGTCAAGAGGGTCATTATCATATCATTGCCGAGAGGGCCATCATCATATCATTGTCGAGAGGGCCATTTCATTACATTGCATTGCCAAAAGGGTCATGCATCATTCAAATCATCTAAGAGGATGACATTTGCGTATTTATTTACTGAGAGGGCCATTTCATTACATTAGAGTCGTGCATCATTCAAATCATCCAAGAAGATGACATTTGCATAATTATTTATCAAGAGGGTCATTATATATCGATCTCATCAAAGAGAAACATCAGTATTTTCAAGCGTTATAAATGCCTAAAGGGCATGCAAAAGATGCATCAAATATCAGAGAAGATCTGAAGTGCAACTTGCCATGGATCATTAATCTACCGATGAAGCAACATATATCCTACTGATGGATCACCTTCATCCGTCCTATCGATGGACATGCAACATCATCCTACCAATAGATCATCATTTATTCTATCGATGGACTAACATATCCTACCAATGGATCTTTATTCGTCCAATTGATGAACACGCATTTATATCCTACTAATGGATCTTCATTTATTCTACCGATGGACATACAATTATTTTGCCGAGTATCCTATTAATGGAACACCCTCCTACTAATAGAGCATCTTTATTCATCCTAATGATGGACATGCATTTATTTTTCTAAGTATCCTATCAATGGATCATCATCCTACCGATAGAGTAGCACTATTCTACCAATGGATCAATGGAGATTTTCAACATACAAAGAGGATGAAAGAAAGTGCGAACGACATCAATAAGGATACAATAGATGCTTTGAAGGCATCTCCTCTACCCCTAGCTACATTCTTAAGGCTGGAGTTTAACAAGTCTCTGCAGCTGGAACAATTTCTCTCCCGTCAATTCCCTAGAAACTTTTTTGGACATTCTTAGCTACTTAACTTTAGATTAACCTTTTGTAATAGAGCTAACAATGTCTTTTACTTTTCTATGCTCTGTAAATTTTGCATCTTCTTGATGTCTTCTCTGAAATTCATTATCTTATCCAAAAATAATTATTCTGTAATATGCATTTTTTTATAACTATGGTGTCTAGGCTAGTTTGCCCGCGCCTCGAATAATTCCACAACATACCTGCCATCTCCCACTAGCAACAGGTGTTATGTCGAAAAAAGACGATTTAAAATTAATTTTAACTTTTTAGAGAAAAAAATAATTTTAGAAAAGAAGAGCCGCCACTTAATTTTTTAAAGAAATTAAGAAAACTTAATTTAAAAGACCCTAATAGATTGAAGTTTTAAAAATTCAGAGAAAAAGGTATGAGGTTCTTATTTCCACTTTGAGAAGGTGTTAAGCATTCAAAATAGCCGCTAACGCGCGGTGATCAGACGATTTAAAAAATTATTTGACTAACTTTTGAAAATATTAATTTAAAAGGTAACAAAGACTTTAGAATTATTTTTTAAAAAAATGATCAAACTTAAACATTGAAAATAATATACATGCATATAAAAAAAAGTAAAAGTTTATCAAATGACTAAGTAGAGGTAGAAAATTATTTCAAAAGTAAATAACATGAGTTGGTTTATCTTTGGCAGAATTTAATTAAGTTAAAATAAATTAAAATTAATATCTAAGTGAGCATAAATAATATAAGTAAATAAATTATATCAACCCGCATCAATATAAATAAATAATAAATAACACATGAAAATATGGCCCGACACTTAGTTTCTGTACGCTTGGACTAAGCTGTCGGGCCATTTGCGTTTTGGGCCTTAAGTACAATTCCACTGTATATCACAGTTGTATATACATTGTATATCGAACTATATATACATTGCATACAATGTATATAACATTATTTTTGTATATCAAATTGTATTCACACTGTATACCATATGTTTGTTCCCTGTATCTGTTGTATATCACTATATATCAAACTGTATATACATTGTATATCAATATATGCAACATTATTTTATAGCATATCAGACTGTATAGATATTGTATATCAGTGTATACTACACTTTTTTCCACCTACATTACATGTATACAGCCTAATATCAATATTCAAATCATGAATATTACCTTCTTTTTCATGTATCAACTTTCCAGCAATTCGAGCAAGATGATGAGAGACTCAAAACTCAATGATATGCAAGGATGAAGTCTAAAGATGGACTCGAATTGATATCACATGTACCAAAATAAAATTACATAATCATTTATTTATTTTAAGCTAAATCAAGGAATATATCATGATATTCTAAGTTATCAAATTGATGGGCATCCTAAAAGTGCCTAACAACATGCATATATATAGACAAAAGAAAGGAAAAAAAATATTCAAGTAACTAAAGAATATGGATTTAATATATACGCTAACTAGTTCAAATTTTAAAGACAGAATTAAATTAATTAGGCTATGAAAGTTCTAATTAAATAACAACTTTAAACATATTTTTGTTATCTAAATCATGTTAAAAGAAGAAATTGAAAACATGAAAATCTATATTGTCAAAGAAAACTACTTGAAAAAATAATGAACAAACCTAAGAGCTTTTATGAAATAATCCTAACACATGATAGCTAATTAATTTTAACGCATGCTAACTATAAGAAATTTCTATTATTAATCTAATTATTCTTAATGCATACTAACTATAAAAAAATAAGACTACGAATCAACTAAATATAAAACATGAAATAATTAAATAAAATAAAGTTGAGAAAAGATTTACCTCTTTCTGAGCAGTGAGACTGAAGACGATGAGCAACAGACAACTTCACCACCACCCAAAAGCTTGATGGAACTCCAATCTACAAAAAAAAAGATTAAAAATTTAGACTCGAACCTTCGTGGGTTCAATGTTATAAGAATATTGTTCTTAACCTAAATATCGACTTCAATCTCATATTTTTCTTGAAGAAAAAATATAGATTGAAAGATAGAAATTTTCACAACTTTTAAGCTGGGGACAAGAGTCCAAAATCCTAACCAAATTAATAAAAATTTTTAACTTTGGGGTGGCTAAAAAACCTCCACTTCTTCCATCCTAATAAGAATATGAGCTTTTATATAGACTCCAAAAACTTGAAATTTTCTTGCAATTTTCGATGTGAGAGATTGGGTTGTTTTTTTTTTGGAAAAAACTAAAAAAAATTCAAAAATGCAAACTATAATTAAACTAACCTAACGAACATTGTATTTGTTAAAAATAAAATCTTTTTGAGATGATTTTCAAATAACTACATAAATAGTAATCAAAGATATAGTTATATAAAAATATGTATATTATACTAAAATTTATTAAAAAATAAAAATAGTTAAGAATAACATAAAAATATCTTTGCTTTTTATAAAAGCTAATTACTTCAAAAAATGTTTGAAATTCAAATAAACTGGATAGCTAATTTGCGTTGTGAAGAGTCAAAATTATGTGTCAACAACTGTCCCTTTCTTTGGATAGGATTGATAAAAGATCCTGGACAAACAAAATTGACAAATCCAATTTTGACCGACATCATCTTTATCTTTCTGAAAAGGGATTGGTACGAATTTTGAATTATAGCTGGACCTCGAAATAACCACACGCCTTTCAATAGGAATGTAGTTTACTGTGGTGGAAGTCATTCCTTAGCTCGTGTCCTATGAGTTTGATATTCCTCTTCGTACTGTGTCCCAGCTCGCTGCTAAGAAAAGGTTTCACGTTATGCTGCATCCTCTTTGATGTCATTTGCACTTTCTTTCATTCTCTTTGTATGTTGAAAATCTCCACTAATCCATTGGTAGGATAATGCTGCTTTATCGGTAGGATGATGATCCATTGATAAGATACTTGGCAAAATAAATGCATGTCCATCAGTAGGACGAATAAAGATGTTCCATCTGTAGGATAATGTTGCTCTATCTATAGGAGGATGATTTATTAATAGGATACTTGGCAAAATAACTGTATGTCCATCGATAGGACAAATGAACATCCAATCGTAGGATATATTGGTCCATCGATAGGGCGAATAATGATCCATTGGTAGGATGATATTGCATGTCCATCGATAGGATGAATGAAGATCTATTGGTAGGATATAAATATGTGTCCATCGATAAGATGAATGATGATCCATTGGTAGAATATGTTGGATTTTTATTGGTAGGATGAATAAAGGTGATCCATCAGTAGGATATTTTGGTAAAATAACTGCCTATCCATCGGTAGGACGAATAAAGATCCATTGGTTGGATATAAATGTGTGTCTATCAATAGAACGAATGAAGATGATCCATCGGTAGGATATTTTGGCAAAATAATTATCTATCCATCAGTAGAATGAATGAAGATCCATTGGTAGGATATAAATATATGTCCATCAATAGGACGAATGAAGATGATCCATAGGTAGGATATTTTGACAAAATAATTATTTATTCATCGATAGGACGAATGAACATGATACATCGGGAGGATATGATGCATGTCCATTGGTAGGATGAATGAATGTGATCCATCAATAGGACGAATAAAGCTGATCCATCGGTAGAATATATATTGCTTCATCAGTAGGATAATGCTCCATTAGCAAGTTGTACTTCAAATCTTCTCTGATATTTGATGCGCCTTACGTATGCTCTTCAAGCGTTTAGAACACTGGAAAATGCTGATGTTTATCTTTGATGAGATCGATATACAATGGCCCTCTCGGCATATAAATATGCAAATGTCATCCTCTTGGATGATTTGAAGAATACATGATCCTTTTGTCAATGTAATGTAATGAAATATCCCTCTCGGCAAATAAATATACAAATATTATCCTCTTGGATGATTTAAATAATGCACGACCCTCTTGGTAGTGCAATGTAATAAAATGGCCCTCTCGGCAAATAAATATGCAAATGTCATCCTCTTGGATGATTTGAATGATGCAAGACCCTCTTGGCAGTGAAAAGTAATAAAATGGTCATCTTGGCAATAAATATGCAAATGTCATCCTCTTGGATGATTTGAATGATGCACGACCCTTTTGGCAATGCAATATAATGAAATGGCCCTCTCAGCAATGTAATGTAATGAAATAGCACTCTTGGCAATGAATATGATAATGAAATGGCCCTCTTAGCAATGATATGATAATGGCCCTCTTGGCAATGATATGATAATGGCCCTCTTGGAAATGATATAATAATGAAATGCCCCTCTCGGTAATGCAATATAATAAAATGGCCCTCTTAGCAATGAATATGCAAATGTCATCCTCTTAGATGATTTGAATGATGCACGACCCTTTTGGAAATGCAATGTAATGAAATAGCCCTCTCGGCAATGTAGTGTAATGAAATGGCCCTCTTGGCAATGAATATGATAATGAAATGGCCCTCTTAGTAATGATATGATAATGGCCCTCTTGGCAATGATATGATAATGAAATGGCCCTCTCGGCAATGCAATGTAATGAAATAGCCCTCTTGGCAATGAATATGATAATAAAATGGCCCTCTTGGCAATGATATGATAATGACCCTCTTGGCAATGATATGATAATGACCCTTTTGGCAATGATACGATAATGAAATGACCCTCTCGGCAATGCAATGTAATGACATAGCCCTCTTGGCAAATGAATATGATAATGAAATAACCCTCTTAGCAAATGAAAATGCAAATGTCATCTTTTTGGATGATTTGAATAATGTATGACCCTCTTGGTAATGCAATGTAATGAAATGGCCCTCTCAGCAATGCAATATAATGATATGGCCCTCTTGGAAAATAAATATAATAATGAAATGGCCCTCTTGGCAAATGAAAATGCAAATGTCATCCTCTTGGATGATTTGAATGATACATGACCCTCTTGGTAATGCAATGAAAATGAAATATCCCTCTTGGCAAATGAATATGCAATGGCCCTCTTGGCAAATGAAAATACAAATGTCATCCTCTTGGATGATTTGACATGTTATCATTTTTATTTTTATTTTGAATAATTTGTGTTCGTTGGGACTCATGTCTTTGATAGAAGTTTATACGAGGCCTCGATGGCTCTCATCTTGAATTTGTGTTCTCTCTATTCTAGCAATATTGGAGATCATTTGAAGTTGACTTCGAACTTTTGACAATTCTTAACGGAATTTTTGAGATCTTCCTCAAAAATGATCTTCATTCTTAACATTTGTCCCAGTTGCATATACTAACATGATCTCTAATCTTGACTTGCTGGAGGTAGTATCTTCTTGTGAATTTTTGAGATCTTTTCAAAAAAAATGTCCCAATTTTTATTGTAAGGAAGAAATGAAAATCTTACGGGGAACATGATCGAGCCATTGTGGTGCCTAAATATCTTGTTGGTGCAAGAATCAGGTCAAATGTAATTTCAATCCTATAGATAATGAATACTGCAAAATCTGAGACAAGATAATTAGTAGATACATGTGTAATATGAGCATAACGATATGAAAAACTGTATTACTTGCAATATTTACAGCTTAAAAACACGAGATATGCCACCCATTTAATATGGATGATCCAATGAAGTAAAATAGGCATCTCACATCAATGGGATTAGCCTAATGTCACATTATTTAGAGCAAACCATCCAATTTCAAAGGACAAATGCAATTTTTTTAGAGAATGTAAAGAGATAGTCAAATTTTGACTACAATTGGTATCAACAGTTAAGATTGCATAGAAATATTTCTCATTTCTTTTTTTATAACTGAGATTGACTTCAAGGTAATTCCTATAGCTTCAAGTAGTACCTCAAACATACTTAAGTGTCAACAAAATTTTTTCATCTTGCTTCCAACAAAGGTTTAGATTATACCAATCCTCATGTTTCAAGTGCCCTTACAATAACGAAAGTCATATTTCGCACATATCTGAAGTGTTTGATTTGAGAACATTTTGCAAAGCACACTCACACTCTCAAGAATGTTCAACACATGCAACTGTTATATATCATATACTTGGCCTGCATGTAAGTCTCCACTAATGTGAGAATATTTGGAATGAGATCATGTAGGGCTTGTTATTGGCTTGTAATGTAGGCTTAAGGACAGGTAGGATATTTATTTGGGATAAAAGTGACTTAATCTCTCCTTGAGCGTCACAGTGAATTTGTGTTTTTGATGATTGTTACGCCTTTTGGCGTTCGATCCTCTTTGTTATCTCCTTCTTAGATTTCGACTTCTTTTTTAGTCTTTATTCTTGGAGCTTTTTCTCTTTTCACTCCTTCCTTTTGAGGTTTCTCCTCTTTTGGTAGAGTAGTTTCCTTTTTGTCTTACATCGACCTTGTAGGAGTTGTTTTTTTTAAAGTCGTCTTTGCTTTCTTCACTTTGAAGACTTTACATCTTTTGCCTTTGGCAATTTCAAAGTTGGATCTTCTTCTATAATTTGCACGTCTTCGGTGCGCTCAAGGAGGTTTGCATGTAAGCACTCAGAAAGGAAAGGGCTAAGAAGTGGTTGTCCAAAAAAAAGGTTTTATGCTCAAAGTGGGGAAAACTAGGGATTAATGTTATTTGGTAGGCTTTGAAAGGAACAATCGGGTCAAAAAAGGCCTACAATCCTTTCTCAAACCAAATATTACTCAGGATTTTGCCTCAACAAACATTCAGGCCAAATTCTTGATCAATAGTGCAATGCAATTGAATTTTAATCTAAAGCTCACAAAGCAATGCACATGAAGTCATGAGGTTGGTTTTATTCTTACCTTGAATGCCTGCAAGAGAATTTTCAAGCATCACAAAAGTACAAAAGAAAGATACCAACAGAAGCTATGGTTTACCACAAACCCAATACTTTTTATCATTCTAAATATTTCGCATGCTCCTAATTGTATTCGTCCCAATCAAGAAGATATGATTCTTAAAATATGTATACAATTTATTATTTTATTTTATTTTTTATTATTATATATTTTTTAAAAAAAGAAATACCAAACCCAAGAAGGGCTACCTACGTATCTCATTGAGATGAGAATCAGGTGTACATAGTTCTTGCAGATATGATATATAAGATAATTTAAATATTTAGACAAACTCAGAGTGACATCTCGTAAGTCTAGTGCTCGTTGACATCTTCAGTTGGAGAGTGTCTTTTGCCTATTTGCACCAACATGTTTCGTGTCCTCTCAACCATCAGTGAGGACACCTATTGCTGTATTGTTTTTTTAGATATTTCTCAGAGATTATACATTGGTGTATTCTTCCAATTTCCTGATGGAATCACTTGTTGTGTTCTTTTTGGGAATTGTCTCTTATGACTTAAATTCTTCCAACTATTCACGAGAATCATACATTGTTATAACCATCCTCGACTATTATCGAAGACAGTTTTCCTGCAAAGATATGAGAAAAGTGTGAAAGCGGGGTCATTATAAAAAAATAAGTAACAAGATATAAGTGTAAGACTTCATAGTCAAAGACTTCCCTGATTTATCTTTTAGGCTGTGTATTGGTGTCTAGTGAAATTTAAGGTCATCTTTATTTCCCATGAACTCTTTATCCCTTCAAGATCCACAAGAGAAAGGCTTCTGATTTTTCTTAGCTTGAAGACATGAAAAAGATTAGGGTTAAAGTTTGTGGTTGAATGTTGCCGCCGATTTGGGATTGTCGTGACTCCCTCTCTTGAAATAATATTGTCTCTCCTGCGTACAAAGAAAATTTCTTAGTTAGGGAGAGGGTGTTCACCTCAAAATTCATATCCAATCATTTATCGCATGATATCTTTTGATAACAACCTCTACAAAAGAAAAAAGAATCAACTTTGTTGAACCCTCGATCTTTGAGAAGTGAGCAAGTTTGATTTTTGACACAAATTGTCTATCCCTGAAAAAGAAAAATAACTCAAAAGCTAAAGTATTAGTCTGTGTTTGTAATAATTAATGTAAAATATCACACAAAGAACTAAATATATAAATGTTATTTTGTTTGAAGAAAAACTAATCCATAGGTGAAGAAAAACTAAATGGATAGAAACTGACCCATTTTAATGTTAGGATTGATGCGTGAGAAAGGTTGACTTGTGTAGAATTACAGATTTCTTGCCCTCATTTTTCTTAAATGCAGAAGTAGTTCTCAATTTCTTTGAAATAATGAGGAAAAACTAAAAACTTTAAAGAAAGGACCGAGCCTTGAAAGGTTGCCTATGTATCTTACAAAGAAGAATTCAGGTCCTACGTAGTTCAAACAACTTGAGTTTTTCTTTTAATGAAACATCAACCCTTTTTTTTCTTTTTTTTGAGATGAGAGAGCAAGGTTTATGATTTGAGAGTAAAGTTCGAATTTTGCTGGGAAACTAAAGACTCATTGAGTATTTGGACGCACTTTCGATAGTGACTCAATATTTATACCTATGAGGCTCTAGAAAAAATTCTAAAAGAGTGGACTAGCATGTTTCCAAATAAAGCAACATATTCATAAAAACAGTTATAGCATATAGCACATAAATAGTTATTGCGCATCCTAAACAGATATGTGATTTTTTTCGCCAAGGATAGGCCTAACGATTTGAAGGATGTATAACGTCATTTGAAACATTCTATTGTCCCCCATAAAACTATATTTATACAAGTTTTATGAATAAACTGAATGGGATACATAATAGGAAAATGGGATACAAATAATTGGTCCCACACAGGGGTACAATCCTAAACTAAGGCTTCGTGGAAAATCTTTCGTTCTTGACTTCTTGACATCTCCGAACGCCAACGCCTTTTGGATGAAGTAGCAGCTTATGAAGATTCTTCTTTGACTAGACTAAGCTATTAAAATAAACGTTCAACCCCGAGGGACAATGACTTGTCAAACGGTGTATACAACCTTCAAATTTAAATACATAGGTATGATCATCCATTTAGGCCAAGGGCCATTTTGGACTCAAGGTGGTATTTCTAATGGGACCAATATGCCTTGGGTATTGGGTCATTTTAGGCCAATGCACTAAATTAGGATTTTGGTTTCGCTCTATGCTAGGTGGACTAGAGTGGGCTTTGAAAAGAGACTTGATACCCGAGTCGAATAAACTGTAGGCTGAATATAATTGTCACGACCCAAGCCTAGGTTCTAGACATGACACGGTGAATGAGGAACCCAGAGGTACCTCACCCAAGCCTCTTAGCATTCATTTAGCATTTCATCAGTAATGACAATAAATATCAAGCGGAAGAAAAAGGGGAAAGAGGGACTAAGGGTCATCAACCTTAGATCATCATACATTTATGTCCAAACATACCTCTATTAATAGACTTGGTGGGGGCTAAGACATGTCCCTAGCTCACCCTCAAAATAAGTGTCAAGAAATGTCTTAATAAACGTCTTAATGTTCTACATAACATAAACTTAAAATAAAAGGGATGTTGTTCCCGAACCATGGGAACTCACCACAAGCAATCTTCAAACTAATTTGTTCGAAAATCATCTCAAAAAGATTTTATTTTTAACTAAATACAATGTTAGTTAGGTTAGTTTAATTATAGTTTGCATTTTTGAAATTTTTAGTTCTTTCTTAAGAAAAAAAATTCTCAATCTCCCACATCAAAAATCCCTAAGGGATTTGGGGTTTTTGAAGCCAATATAAAGGCTTATATTCTTGTTAAGAAGGAGGAAGAAGTAGGAGGGTTTTTAACAACCCCAAAGTTAAAAATTTTCTTAACTTGACTAGGATCTTGAACTATTGTCCCCAGCCTAAAAGTTATAAAAATTTCTAGCTTTCAATCTATATTTTTCTTTAAGAAAAATAGGAGATTGAAGTTGAAATTTAGGCTAAAAACAATGTTCTTATAACATCGAACCCACAAAGGTTCGAATCTAAATTTTCAATATTTCATTTTGTGGATTGGAGTTCCATCAAGCTTTTGGGTGGTGGTGAAGTTGTCTTTCGCTCGTCGTCTCAATCTCGCTATCCGGAAAGAGGTAAAATATTTTCTCAGCTTTATTTTATTTAATTATTTCATATTTTTATATTTAGTTGATTCGTAGTCTTATTTTTTTAGTTGGCATGTATTAAGAAAAATTAGATTAATGATAGAAATTTCTTATAGTTAGCATGTGTTAGCACTCATTAGCTATCATGTGTTAGGATTATTTTATGAAATCTCTTAGTTTTCTTCATTAATTTTTCAGATAGTTTTCTTTGACAATATAGATTTTCATATTTTCAATTTCTTCTTTTAACATGATTTAGACAACAAAAATATGCTTAAAATTGTTATTTAATTAGAATTTTCATAGCCTAATTGATATAATTCTTTTTTTAAAATTTGAGCTAATATAGCATATATATTAAATCTACGTTCTTTAGTTACTTGAATATATTTCTACTTTTCTTTCCTTTGTCTACATATATGCATATTGTTAGTCACTTCTAGAATACCCATCAATTTGATAACTTAAAATATCATGATGTATTCCTTGGTTTAGCTTAAAATGAGTAAATGCTTGTGTAATTTTATTTTGGTGCATGTGATATCAATTCGAGTCCATCCTTGGACTTCATCCTTGCATATCATTGAGTTTTGAGTCTCCAATCATCTTGCTCGAATTGCTAAAAAGTTGATACATGGAAAGGAATCTAATATTCATTGTTTGAATATTGATATTGGGTTATATACACATAATACAGATAGAAAATAGTATTGTATACACTGATGTATAGTATCTAGATAGTTTGATATGCAAGAAAATAATATTGTATATACTGATATACAGAGTATATATAGTCTTGTATACAGTGATATACAATGATATACAGGGAACAAAAAGGTGATATACAATATGTATATAGTTTGATATACAGAAATAATGTTATATATATATTGTATATAGTGTATATACAATCCGATATATAGTATATATACAACAACGATATGTAGTGGATTTGGGCTTATAGCCCAACAGCTTAGTCCAGGCGTACAAAAACTAAGTGTCGCGCCATATTTTTGTATCTTATTTACTGTTTAGTCAAAGAAGGGTCTTCACAAGCTGCTATATCATCCAAAATGCGTTGGCGTTCGAAGATGTCAAAAAATTAAGAATAAAAGATTTTCTAATGTATGATTCTCATGAATAGTTGGAAGAATTTAATCATAAGAGACAATTCCCAAAAAGATCACAACAACAAGTGATTCCTTCAGGAAATTGGAAGAACACAGCAATGTATAATATCTGAGGAATATCTGAAAAATAATACAATGATTTCTTCAGGGAATATACAACTGCGATATACAGTGGATTTGGTCTTAAGGCCCAAAATGCAGATGACCCAACTGCTTAGTCCAGGCGTACAAAAACTAAGTGTCGGGCCATATTTTTGTATCTTATTTACTGTTTATTTACATTGATTCGGATTGTAATAATTTATTTACTTATGATATTTATGCTTTCTTTGATATTAATTTTAATTTATTTTAACTTTATTAGATTCCCCTAAAAATAAACAAATTCATGTTAATTTACTCTTTAAATAATTTTCTAGCCTTTACTTACTCATTTGATAAACTTTTCCTTTTTTTATATACATGTATATTATTTTCAATGTTTAAATTTGATCATTTTTTCTAAAAAATAATTTTAAAGTCTTCATTTTCTTTTAAATTAATATTTTTAAAAGTTAGTCAAATAATTTTTTAAATCGTCGGATAACCGCGCGTTAGCGGCCACTTTGAATGTTTAACACCTTTTCAAAGTGGAAATAAGAAACTCGTATTTTTTTTCTGAATTTTTAAGACCTAAATCTATTAGGGTATTTTAAATCAAGTTTTCTTAATTTCTTTAAAAAATTAAGTGACAACTCCTCTTTTCTAAAATTGTTTTTTTCTCTAAAAATTTGAAATTGATTTTAAATCGACTTTTTTAAGACATAACAGAAATGGCAACTCCACTGGGGAATTTAATAGGTTCTAACCATTAGATTTTATTATTTGACTATGTTTGTAATAATATTTATTTATTTTTATTTTTTTAAATTTCACAAATTATAACTGTTGCACTTCATGACATTAAATTCTGTCAAATACCAAATAGTTTGCATTAGGATTAAGGACGGTTATGTAGTCACCTGTGGCTGTTCCTTTAGAAAATAACCATTACTTCTTGAATTAATAAACGGGTAGTTGGTTCCTGGTCGTCCAACGTCATTTATTATATTTAGCTCGCAGTTTGTCCGACTCGAGTATCCAGTCGCTTTTCAAAGCCCACTCTAGTCTATCTAGCGTAGAGCGAAACCAAAATCCTAATTTAGTGCATTGGACTAAGACGACCCAGGATCCAAGGCATGTTGGGCCCATTCGAAAGACCACAGGGAGTCCAAAATGGCCCTCGGCCTAAATGGACGATCATACCTATGTACTTAAATTTGAAGGTTGTATACGCCATTTGACAAACCATTGTCCCTCAGGGTTGAAAGTTTATTTTAGTTGTTTAGTCTAGTCAAAAAAGGATCTTTACAAGCTGCTACATCATCCAAAAGGCATTGACGTTCGGAGATGTCAAGAATAAAAGATTTTCGAATATATGATTCTCGTGAATAGTTGGAAGAATTTAATCATAAGAGACAATCCCCAAAAAGAACACAACAACAAGTGATTCCTTCAGGAAATTGGAAGAACACAACAATGTATAATCTCTGAGGAATATCTGAAAAATAATACACTAATAGGTATTCTCATCGATGGTTGAGAGGAAACAAAATGAATTGGTGCAAATAGGAAAAATACACTCTCCAACTAAAGATGTCAACGAGCACTAGACTTACGAGACGTCACTCTAAGTTTGTCTAAATCTTTAAATTATTTTATATATCATATCTGCAAGAACTACGCACACCTGATTCTCATCTCGGTAAGATATGTAGGCAGCCCTTCTTGGGTTCGGTATTTCCTTTTTCAACAAAAAAATAAAAAAAAATTAAAACAAATAATAAAATAATAAATTGTGTACATATTTTAAAAGTCATATCTTCTTGATTGGGACGAATACAGTTAGGAGCATGCGAAATATTCGGTATGATGAAAGTGATTGGCTTTGTGATAAACCATAGCTTCTGTGGGTATCTTTCATTTGTACTTTTGTGATGCTTGAAAAGTCTCATGCAGGCATTTAAGGTAAGAATAAACCATCCTCATGGCTTCATGTGCATTGTATGGTGAGCTTTAGAATAAAATTCAATTGCATTACACTACTGATCTAGAACTTGGCCTGAATATTTGTTGAGGCGAAATCCTGAGTAATGTTTGGTTTGAGAAAGAATTATAGGCCTTTTTGACCCGATTGTTCCTTTCAAAGCTTACCAAATAACATTAATCCCTATTTCTCCCCACTTTGAGCCTAAAACATTTTCTTTGGACAACCACAGCTTAGCCCTCTCCCTTTTAAGTGCTTACATGCATAATCCCTCTCTTGGCCCAACCTTCTTGAGCGCGCCGAAGACGTGCAAATTATGGAAGAAGATCCAACTTTGAAATTGTCAAAGACAAAATATGTATTGTCTCCAAAGTCAAGAAATCAAAGACAACTTCCAAAAAAAGGGTTGAAAGAGATTAAAAAAATACTCCTACAAGGTCGATGTAAGATAAAAAGGAAAATACTCCAACAAAATAGAAGAAACCTCAAAAGGAAGGGGTGAAAAGAGAAAAATCTCCAAAAATAAAGACTAAAAAAGAAGTCAAAATCTAAGGAGGATATAACAAAGAGGATCAGACGCTAAAAGACGTACCAATCATAAAAAATACAAATTCAGTATAACGCTCAAGGAGAGATTAAGTCACTTTTATCCCAAATAAATATCCTACCCATCCTTAAGCATACATTACAAGCCATTAACATGCCCTACATGATTTCATTCTAAATATTCTCACATTAGTGAAGACTTACATGCAGGCCAAGCATATGATATCACAGTTATGCGTTGAATATTCTTGAGAGTGTGAGTGCACTTTGCAAAATGTTCTTAAATCAAATACTTCAGATATGTGAAATAAGACTTTCTTTATTGTAAGGGCACTTGAACATGAGAATTGGTATAATTCTAAACATTTGTTTGAAGAAAGATGAAAAAATCTTATCGATACTTAAGTATGTTTGAGGTACTACTTGAAGCTGTAGGAATTACCTCGAAGTCAATCTCAGTTATAAGAAAAGAAATGAGAAATATTTCTATGCAATCCTAACTGTTGGTACCAATTGTAGTCAAAATTTGACTATCTCTTTACATTCTCTAACAAAAATTGCATTTGACATTCTAAGTTGTATGGTTTGCTCTAAATAATGTGACATTAGGCTAATCCCATCGATGTGAGATGTCTATTTTACTTCATTGGATCGTCCATATCAAAAGGGTGGTATATCTCATGTTTTTAAGCTGAAAATATTGCAAGAAATACATTTTTCCTTTTCATTATGTTTATATTACACATGTATCTATTGATCGTCTTTTCTCAGATTTTGCAGTATTCATCATCCACAATGGCTCGGTCATGTTCCCCGTAAGATTTTGATTACTCCCTTATAATGAAAACTGGGATAGAATTTTTGAGATCTTCTCAAAAATTCACAAGAAGATACTATCTCCAACAAAGCAAGATTGGAGATCATGTTAGTATATGCAACTAAGACAGAATTTTTGAGAAGATCTCAAAAATTCCACAAGAATGTCAAAATTCTTTTTCAGCAACTCGAGATTTGTCAAGAGATCTAACTGGGATAGAATTTTTGAAGAAGATCTCAAAAATTCCATCAAGAATTGTCAAAAGTTCAAAGTCAACTTCAAATGATCTCCAGCATTACTAGAATGGAGTGAACACATATTCAAGATGCGAGCCACCGATGACTCATATAAACTTCCATCAAAGACATGAGTCCCAACGAACACAAATTGTTTAAGAGAAAAAATGAAGGAACATGTGAAAGCATCGAGAAGACGACACTTTCACAATCATCGACCTATCCACCTCATTACAGTGGACAAACATCGAGCCATCTACCTTATTACAATGGACAATCATTCAAATTATCCAAGAGAATAACATTGCATATTCATTGCCAATAGGTCATTTCATTATCATATCATTACTGAGAGGACCATTATCATATCATTATCGAGAGGACAATTATCATATCATTGCCAAGAGGGCCATTATCGTATCATTGCCGAGAGGGCCATTTCATTATATTGCATTACCGAAAGGGCCATTTTATTTCATTACACTACCAAGAGGGTCATACATCATTCAAATCATCTAAGAGGATGACATTGCATATTCATGCCAAGAGGGCCATTTCATTATCATATTTATTTGCCGAGAGGGCTATTTCATTTCATTGTATTTCCAAGAGGGTCATGCATCATTCAAATTATCCAAGAGGATGACATTACATATTTATGCCAAGAGGGCCATTTCATTATCATGTTCATTACCAAAATGGTCGTTTCATTATCATATCATTGCCGAGAGAGCCATTATCATATCATTATCGAGAGGGCCATTATCATATCATTGCCAAGAGGGTCATTATCATATCATTCCCGAGAGGGCTATTTCATTACATTGCATTGCTAAAAGGGTCATTTCATTTTTATTGCATTACTAAGAGGGTCATGCATCATTCAAATCATCCAAGAA
Source organism: Solanum dulcamara (assembly GCF_947179165.1). NCBI lineage: Eukaryota > Viridiplantae > Streptophyta > Magnoliopsida > Solanales > Solanaceae > Solanum > Solanum dulcamara. Next base: position 45,054,369 of record NC_077248.1, on the reverse strand, counting down.
GATGATATTGCATTTTCATTTTCCAAGAGAGTCATTTCATTTTTATTGCATTACCAAGAGGGTCATGCATCATTCAAATCATCCAAGAGGATGGAATTGCATATTCAGTGCCAAGATGGCCATTCATATTATATTACCTAAAGTGGTAATATTATTGCTAAAGGGTCATTCAAATTATATTACCAAAAATGGTAATATCATTGTCAAGAGAGCCATTCATATTATATTACCAGAAGTGGTAATATTATTGTCAAGAGGGTCATTATCATATCATTGCCGAGAGGGACATCATCATATCATTGCCGAGAGGGCCATTTCATTACATTGCATTGCCAAAAGGGTCATGCATCATTCAAATCATCTAAGAGGATGACATTTGCGTATTTATTTGCTGAGAGGGCCATTTCATTACATTAGAGTCGTGCATCATTCAAATCATCCAAAAAGATGACATTTGCATAACTATTTATCAAGAGGGCCATTATATATCGATCTCATCAAAGAGAAACATCAGTATTTTCAAGCGTTATAAATGGCTGAAGGGCATGCAAAAGACGCATCAAATATCAGAGAAGATTTGAAGTGCAACTTGTCATGGATCATTAACCTACCGATGAAGCAACATATATCCTACTGATGGATCACCTTCATTCGTTCTATCGATGGACATGCAACATCATCCTACTAATGGATCATCATTCATCCTATCGATGGACCAACATATTCTACCAATGGATATTTATTCATCCTATCGATGGACACGCATTTATATCCTATCAATGGATCTTCATTCGTTCTACCGATGGACAGATAGTTATTTTGCCGAAATATCCTATCGATGGATCACCTTCATTCGTCCTACCAATGGACATACATCATATCCTATCGATGGATCACCTTCATTCATCCTATCGATGGACATGCAATATTATCCTACTAATGGATCATCATTCGTCCTATCGATGGACCAACATATCTTACCAATGGATCTTTATTCATCCTATCGATGTACATGCATTTATATCCTACTAATGGATCTTCATTTGTCCTACCGATGGACATGCATTTATTTGATCAAGTATCCTATCAATGGATCATCATCCTACCGATAAAGTAGCATTATCCTACCAATTGATCAATGGAGATTTTCAACATACAAAAAAGATGAAAGAAAGTGCGAACAACATCAATAAGGATGCAGCACAACGTGAAACCCTTTTCTTAGCTGTGAACTGGTACACAATCCGAAGAGGAATATCAAACTCATAGGAAACGAGCTGAAGAAGACTTCCACCACAGTAAACCACCTTCGATATCAAGATAAAAAGCTCTACTACTCATAGGAAACGCCAGCTCCTAATATACCATCCTTCACTCAGCAACTAAATTAGAAGTATTTTTTAAATTAGTACCAATAAAAAGGTCAATCTGTTTGGTTTATAATCTAAACATGTAAATTGACTCTATTCAGAGTCCTATATTATTAGTCTAGATGAGAGAGTTAGCATAATAAAAGCATGTACCATATGCTTGTGAAACGTTAGTTAATTGTCCATGGAAGTTATCTGGAAAAACAAGTTACCCCCTAAGATGATTTGTTTTTGCTGGCTAGACCTTTATGAACCCTCTCTCACCAAAGACAACCTCATCAGGAGAAAAATGCCAATAGCTACTACATGTGCCATCAGGCCCTAGAGACCAACATACATCTTTTTCTTATTTGTATAGCAGTCACAGGCATATGGAACATGTCCGTCTCAGATTTTGGTCTCGTATGGGTCATGCAAGAAATAATTAAAGATTCCTTGGTTAGTTGCTCATGGAAGGTTGAAACACCATCAGGAAAGTAGGGAAGATGATCTCTGCTTGAATTCTTTGGTGTGTCTTAACAAAAAGAAACAATAGATGCTTTGAAGGCATCTCCTCTACCCCTAGCTACATTCTTAAGGCTGGAGTTTAACAAGTCTCTGCATCTGGACCAATTTCTCCCCCATCAATTCCTTAGAAGATTTTTTGGACATTCTTAGCTACTTAACTTTAGATTAACCTTTTGTAATAGAGCTAACAATGTATTTTACTTTTCTATGCTCTCTAAATTTTGCATCTTCTTGATGCCTTCTATGAAATCCATTATCTTATCCAAAAATAATTATTCCTTAAAATGCACTTTTTTTATAACTGTGGTGTCTAGGCCAGTTTGCGCACCTCGACTAATTCCACAGCATACCTGCCATCTCCCACTAGCAATAGGTACCAAGTAACTTTGTCCATCAAAGCTAGGACAGATGATAAGTTATCACCTAGTATTATGTCTCCGCTAAGATTTGAACATGAGACTTCATAGTTCTCAATCCACTTCATAATCCACTAGGCCACACCCTTGGGCGCTAATATGAACTGTTTTCTCTTTCGAGTATTTCACAAAAGTGCATTTCTTATGGCGTCCTTTAATAAGTGTTACCTTAAGAATTCATATATATCTCTCCTCATGAAAAGGTGAACTTTTATATGATGTTGGTCTCAACAAGTGATGCCATTCAAGGTAAAATGGGATAATAATATTAAATATTTCCCAAATATAGAAATATGGTATTATGAAATAAAACTACACTAATAAACTGAAACTAAAAATAGTTTACTACTCAGAGATGACAAGAATAGAAGTAGAATATTTTAATTTCCAGGTGCATAGGAGAATTTTCTCAAGACATTCTAATAAGGCTATCTACAAATTGAAAAAGAAAAAAGGAACAATATTTTCTTCTCCATAACCATAGTGGCACGACTTATCATGAAAAAGGAAGAGAGGAAATGGTGAAATGACTTTAGGAACTGAACATGACTAATAATTTCTGATATCTGATAACTTTTGGAACAGAGACAAAATCTAGCTATAATGGCAACCCCAAAACTTCTGAATTTAACACCATTAGTGGCTGACATTTTTGAATATATCTAATAACTTTTGGAACGGAGACAAAATCCATCTATAATGGCAACCCCAGAACTTCTGAATTTAACATCGTTAGTGGCTGACATTTCCGAGAAAATACCTAACACTCAACGTTTTGTCATTTGTTGTCAAATTTACTTATTCTTATAAAAAATAAGGAATGATATGTGATATGGGTCTTTATCCACTGAAGCATTCTCTTGTTTCTACCTTGGAGAGCACAGGATATTAAGGTACTTGATATTCCAGTTCTTCATCTTAGACACTGATATCAGAAACTCCTATTTTAGCTTGAGCACTTTACTTTACTACGTGACTAAACAAAATGCTTTCATCACTCTCTCTATTTAGCCAATAGTTTGCAAAGACTGTCATTTATTCATCTTCCCCCATCATATTGACTCTAAGTTTCACATACCACATGACATCTAATAATTCCTAACTATAGGAAGCTAGTGAATCAGATGTAGCAGCAAAAGCTACAACAACAACATATCTAGTCTAATTCCACAAGTAAGGTCTAGGAAGGGGTTGTGTGTGTATGCAACCTTACTCCTACCCTGTGAAGGTAAAGTGGTTGTTTGATATGTATCAGTAAAAAATATCATTTAAATTCCCTCCCCAAATCCCAAGCTCCTTTTCCCATATAGGTAAGAGAGACTAAGCATAGGGTTAGAAGATAATTTGCTAGTTTGAAAAATAACTAACCATGAAAATGGAAAGAAACCAAAACATACAGTCTAAAGCTCGAAGTCCTTTTTGTTAATTTTTTGGAACTGGTAACTTCGTATATTTTTCACTTTTTGTCAATTTAACAAGAGCATATTGGTATTCAATCAAGTTTTATTAACAGCAAGATGTATGCTATTATGATGGAAAATGGAAGCTACAAAGTAAATGAAAGATTCTCCATACTACTGGAGAACTGGTAATTCAAAAATTGAAACTTACTTGAATCCACGATAAGGTAATTTGTTTTCCTCCTCAAATCGACATTCCCAACTCCAGCCTGCAAATATCTTGTAATTGTGTTCTATATTAACAAGTTACTTCTATCAGCATCAGTATGTCTTATCACCTATCACGTATATGTAGACTAACAAACTATTAATCATAAAAGTCCCATGATAGCAAGTGGGTAGTAATTCAAAGGCACTATATATAATTGTTTGCCAATTCAAAAAGTTGCATACAAAAGCTTAATTAAACAACATGTGAGATAGATAATTGTTATCCCGTCTTCACAGAGTTCTGATCGTACATATGATGCACAAATATACATGATTAATTCCCAACTTAAACCAGTACTCCATCAGTCACATCAACTGTAAACTCACATTAAATGTAATAACTCATCCAAACCATCTTCTAATTTAGTCCATGCAAGACAACTAAGGTCATAAAACGACATGATAAATAAGAGTATATTATAGATGCCCAAAGATGACTGATGATCCCAAAGTATCTAGAGAAATATCAACCAACAGCTCATTCCCAATGATAAGCTATTGATGTTTCTATTTCAGGAAGAGAGATGCCATGATTTATTTAGTCTAAATTGGCTTTCAGCACTTTTCAGTCATGGCACTCCTAGTCTGTGTGTCCATCAATTTTTCACTTCTCATCTTATATATAGCTAAGTGAGTAACTCTCAAGCTAGAATAGGTTACTTGACTATATGATCCATTCACCTCGCTCCCATGAGGACTTTGATCCTCCAAAACTTGTTCCTTGGGAAATCCATACACAAGAATGAAGCAAGCACCAAAGTGCATGTGCTCTATAACAACTTGTTTGGATGGTTGTTATCTATTGTATTATGTTGTTAGTTTCAATATAATGTCTGTTTTGATTGTTACTTAAATTGTATCGTATCATATCGTACAGAAACTAAGTGTCGGGCCATATTTTTGTGTCTTATTTACTGTTTATTTACATTGATTCGGATTGTAATAATTTATTTACTTATGATATTTATGTTTGCTTAGATATTAATTTTAATTTGTTTTAACTTAATTAGATTACCCTAAAGATAAACCAATTCCTGTTAATTTACTCTTTAAGATCCCGTTTGGATGGGCTTAAAAAAAGTAACTTTTATGTATGAAGTGCTTTTAGAACTTTGAAGTGCTCAAAGTTATTTTTATAAATAAGCAGTTGAGTGTTAGGATAAAAGTTCTTATTTTGAAAATAAGTGTTTGAATTTTAGGGTTAAAAGAATAAAAAGGGTAGTTTGAAAATTTAGTTAAAATATAAGGGATATAAAAGTAATTTCTATGGTCAAACAAAATGGCTTTAAGCACTTAGAAAAACAAAGTTAGAAATCCTAATTTTTCATTTTTGACTGACTTTAAGAACTTTATGGCTTAAAGTTAGCATTAGGCAAACACGTCCAAAAGCTAAAAAGGGGCTTTAAGTTGGTTTTGACCAACTTAAAGCCCATCCAAACGGGCTCTAAATGTTTTTCTGCCTTTACTTAGTCATTTGATAAACTTTTACTTTTTTTTATATACATGTATATTATTTTCAATATTTAAGTTTGATCATTTTTTCTAAAAAATAATTTTAAAGTCGTCATTTCCTTTTAAATTAATATTTTCAAAAGTTAGTCAAATAATTTTTCAAATCGTCGGATAACCGCGCTAGCGGCCACTTTGAATGCTTAACACCTTCTCAAAGTGGAAATAAGAATCTCGTACCTTTTTCTCTGAAATTTTAAGACCTAAATCTGTTAGGGTCTTTTAAATTAAGTTTTCTTAATTTCATTAAAAAATTAAGTGGCGACTCTTCTTTTCTAAAATTGATTTTTTCTCTAGAAAGTTAAAATTTATTTTAAACCGTCTTTTTTAAACATAACAGTAACAATTATTTTAAGATGATACTTTTAAGCTGAAATAACAGTTAAAATGTGACGAAGGGAGTAATATAAAGGAAAACTTTCAAAAACAACAAATATTAAGTCTTAAATAGGACTCATTTGCTATAGTTTCACTAATTACAATTCGCAGCTACACTTTGATTTGCTATGCATTTTTATTTTTTCACAGATTTCAAAAAAAAATACAAGAATAAATTGATTTGTATCAAAATAAATACATATTAGGAGGAGAGAGGCGATCGAGATCGAGAGAAGCGAGCTAAATTGAGAGAGGAGGAAGAGAGAATTGTATTTTGTATTTATTTTGCATTGTATTCCGTATTTATTTAATGCATAAATGTTTTGTATTATGTATCAATTACATTCAAAATTCAACAAATACAACTGTATTCATCCTCTATTTGATTGTATGCAATTGCTACATAATACATTTGACAGAGAAGAGGAATGCATATTGTATTTGCATGAATATAAATACAATTGATACAAAATTACAAATATAATTTTTCGAATACAATTGATATAAAATACAAAACTCTTACCTATATTTGATTAAATACATTTGCTACATAATACATTTGAATGAATTCCTTCTTATTGGCAGGAGAGAGAGAGAGAGAGTTTGCTACAAAAATAACATATAGTAGAAACAACATATAGTGTTTTTTAATAATTTTTTTAAACTATAACTATTTTTCATAAATATGTTTGGCATTTTGCCTTGTTACATAATTAATAGGAATTTTTACATAAATAAACTTTTTTAGACTAATAATTATCCTTTTTAGGGTACTTTTTTTATTAGGGTCTATAACATATTTATTTTAATTAAGAACTAAAATCACTCCATTAACCCTCTCTTCTTTCTCTCTCTTTTTCTCCCATCTCCCCTCCCCCCTCCCTTCTGCGTGCTGCTTCTTTTTTTTCTATTCATTTTTTCTCTTTCTCTTTCTTACTTTTTTAAAATTAATAATTAATTCTCCTAATTTAAATAGTATCAAAATATTTGAAATTCACATATAATACTTATAATATATTTTTAATAAAAATATTTTAATTATATATTCACCATATTTATTGAAAGATGCATATAATATGTATCATAAATTAATTTCAAAATGTATTATAATTATTATTTATTTTTTCTCTTATTAATGGTGCTAAATATATTATTGTATTATAAATATTTTAGTTATATATTCACTATGTGCATTGAAATATTCCTATAATATATTGAATTCAAAATCTATTATAATTATTCTTTATTTGTTTCTCTTATTAACGGAATATATTGTTGTATTAAAAATATTTTAGTTATTTATTTACCATGTGAATTGAAACATGCCTATAATATGTATAATATATTGAATTCAAAATCTATTATAATTATTTTTTTATTTCCTTTATTGTGTTAGAAATGCATTATATTTATCCTTTTTTCTCTCCTTTTCTCTTTCTCTTTCTGCATCCTTCTTTTTTTGTCCTTTTTTTCTTTTTCTTTCTTTTTCTCCATCTTTTAAAAATAATAATTAATTAATTCAATATATTTCTAACAACGTAAATTAATTTAAATAGAACTAGAATGTTTGAATTCACACATAATACTTATATAATACATTTGTATTAAAAATATTTTAATTACATATTCACCACATTTTAATTATAATATATTTAATTCAAAATCTATTATAATTATTTTTTATTTTTTTCTCTTATTAACAAACTATATTACTGTATTAAAAATATTTTAGTTATATTCAGCATGTGCATTGAAACATGCATATAATATGTATAATATATTGAATTCAAAATGTATTACAATTCGAATTCAATATTATATATTATTATGAATTCGATTGGTGTTATTTCAACAAATATAATACATTTTTAACAACGTAATTAATTTGAATAGTTCTGGAATATTTGAAATTCACACATAATACTTATAACACATTTATATTAAAAATATTTTAGTTATATATTCAGCATGTGCATTGAAACATGCCTATAATGTGTAATATATTGAATTAAAAAAAATAGTATAGTTATTTTTTTTAGTTTATTTTTAAAAAAATCTTTTTAAAACTCTTTTCTATATTACATATTTAAGATCACAAAATTAAATAATATTTCAGTATATTTGACATATCTTTAATTTAGGACCACAAAATTCAAAAATCTTATTTACTTTCTTTAGTATCGTGTTAAGTTAAAACATGGCCAATAAATTAAAACAAAGGGAGTAATAAGTTTAAAATTACAAATTCAAGTAAAAATATGTATAACTAATTCCAAAGAAAACTTGAATGTTGGAATGAAATATTGCAACGGAGGATGATGATTGTTATAGAGAAGATTGATTGTATTTTCTATATTTCATTTTATGTGATTCTATATATGTTATAATTTATTAAAAAATAATTTTATTTTATATTTGAAAATAATTGAACTTTAAATTACTCATTTGTTTTTCATAGTTTTATATTTACAAATTTCAATGACAGTTTTAAGACTCCAATTATCAAAATTGTTATAACCACATAAATTACATGATTTGATTTAGATTACAAATTCAAAAAGTTATATTTTCTTCTTCTTAATCTGGATATGCAGTTAGATAATAAAAAATTATTTATAGAGTAAAGTTACTTTATGACGTACGCGTTTTTATACCACTTCTTTTGTTTTGTTTTGCTTTTTTGGGTGTGACTTGTCTTTTCTTTTTGCTGCCTAGTAGGCCACCGGGTGGAGCCAGCTGAACGCCCCTCTTCAACCAGTCAAGTGGCTGAACGCCCCTTTCTTCTTATTGGTAAACTGCTCCTCATAAGTACAGTCTATGGGGATATAGTATCTGTTCAGATGTTCATCTGAACCTTCTTTAACAAAAAATTATACTATTTATATATGGTAAAAGTAAAAAAAAATTATGTATATATAGTAGATGTCGAACTCTCTTCGATAAGTTCATGTGTTTACTTCTTCAAATTTTGAACCCATTAAATCAAAATCCCGACTTCGCCGCTAAGCCAAGCAAAGACAAAATAAAGTCATAAAATTACATATTTTTTCCTTTAAATGAATTAGTTTTTAATATTTATTTCTTAATAATTAAATTTATGCCTAATAATAAGTATTTTTGAAATTAAAGTTATATTTGAATATACGCTATGCCTTATGAGATATTATGATAAAAAATAATATAAATTTATATCCAAACAAAAAAAACTTATTATGAAAGTTATAAATTACATACCAACACAAAATAGAATAAAAGTACAAATAACCCAAATAATTCTAGGTAAGAATGTTAAGGGGCCGGGTTGGACCATTCCGATTCAGGAAATATTCAACCTAATCGGTTCGGGTCTGGGTTGGTTACTATGTTGTGGGGATAGGGATCGAACGAAACTATGATTTTAACTTTATCAATTTTGTATAATAACAATTTTATATGATAATAATTGAATTCTAAATTTAATAATTGTATATACGTAATGAACTTATTAACACAAAAATTGTTTGAGCAAAATCTATTTGGTTAAGCTGAATCTGCAAAGACTATTTGGATTTAACTTCTTTTTAATTTAATAGGTTGCTACCTGGATATTTATGTTTGTTGATAACGTGGCTAAGATGACTTTGGCAATTTATGTTTATGTGGCAGCTGAGTTGTTGCATATAGCACTAATTATTGTATTTAGGTTTTTTTTTTTAAACGGTGTTTCCTCTTTGAAACAATTGTTTTGAAAAAAGAATTTTTTATTTCTCTCGCAACTTATGAACCTTCTAGTCACAATTTAAATGTTCCATTTTTTACTCTAAGTCGTCCTTACCTACATATGCATCGAGCATATGTGTATTATAAATTTCAACAAGTAGTACAAAAGAGCAAGGTTTGGATGCGCTTCTGTCCTTAAAAGACAGTTCATTCTAATGAATCATAATCGGATGCAAGCTCAATAATAGAAATAAATAGATATACTATCCCTATTCAAAAGAATATATATAGAGCATCAACCGAGCCACATCATAAAGGGGAAGCAAACCGCAAAACTCATGGACACTTCACTACAGGATGAGAAAATTACTTATACTAATTAAAAAGCTCCAGGCCTCTCAACAGATGAAACCATGCCAATGTGGAACCGAACAAAGTCAAACTTGAATTTACACAAGAGTGTTGCATTAAACAAAAAGAACCATCCACCTACTAAAACAACAATTTTGTCAGCACAAATATCTACTGAAGCATCTAAAAGTGGTCGGACATATCACCCTACTCATAAGGAATAGCAACTAAATGCACAAACATTGATCCAGGCTAGTATAGCTACTATGAAAATGTGGATGGCTATTGTATTTGTATCCAAGTTCCTATGCATGACATAATATGAATTCTTCATCTCCTAGGGCGCCAACATGACCTTATGAAATGCTGTCAGCTTAATATATAAAGGATCTAATAATACAAGAACCTACAAGAAAATGACAGTTGCACAGCAATGATAAAAGATTAGAACATGTAACACTGATGTATAATGTTGATATTCCACTATAGGATGTGTTAAAACAAGCCGCCTACACTTCATAACATTCATCACAACAACAACAATATACCAAGTATGATCCCACAAGTAAGGTCTGGAGAAGGTAGAGTGTATGCAGACCTTACTAGGACTGCTTATCGGACGGATCGGATGGATTATTATGCTTAATGGTTCGGCTTAACGGCTATCGGCTTTTAAAAGTACTAATCCGCTAGCTAACCTATAAGATATCGGTTGGTTCGATATCGGATTAGCAATTATCGAACGGTTATCGAGCGGTGTATCAGTTAAGTATAACATGATTTGCTGTATTTGAAGCCTCACTTTCACCCATCACCTTATCACTTTGTTCAGCAATGCTAGAAGTTTAAGACTTTGAGTCCCTGTATTTCAATCAACAACCCAAAAATAAGCTACAATATGGATAATCTTATTTTATACCAATAGTTTAATAACGCCAAAATCAGTGAAGCACATACCAAAATTAACAGAAATAATCAGTGAACCAAAGATCTGAAACCTCAAAGAAATTCATGCTTTAGCCAAAATTCACAACAAGAGCAAACATGCATCAAAAGAACATATTGGAAAATCAATAGACAGAAATGAGAAATTAAAAAATGAGAAAACAAATCTAGACGGATCTTTCCAGATCTATCTTTAACGTGCCAAAATCTCAGGCTTTAGTCTTCGTCGGCGTTCACTAGCTGTCACCTTCTGGTCGCTGTGATAGTTCGCTCCACCGGAGTCGTATTTGCTTCTATCAATGTTGTCTGGATCACCAGAGTTTTGCTTAACGAAACGTTGCGAGTAGAGGAGGACGGAATGGGAAGAGGTGGAGGCGTGGTCTTGCTTGTCTCCGCAGCGAAATTTCGCTGTAGACAGTAGATGAGAGCGAGAGGATAGAGGCGGAGGGGAGGAAAGAGAATAGGGAGACAGTTCCTACCCTTTAGGTTTTGTTAAAATTAGGGTATAATTGCTGTCTTATTTACTAAATGGGCGGGAATGGGCTATCTTATTAACTAAATGGGCTTTGGCCTGTTGAGGCTTATCTTTAGGTTTACAAATTATAATTACCATACATATTTTATATGTTTAGGGATAAAAATATAATAAAATATAATAAATTCTTAATGGGTTAATGGTTTACCCAATAAGAAAATTGAGTAATCCGTCCCCCACACCGATAAGCCGTTAATTATAAAATTTAAATCCATTCCCCCACCCTTTAATCCGATAACCCAATACCAATAAGCCAATAAACCAATTTTGCGGTTGGGTTATCGGTAGCAGTCGGTTTTGAAAAGCCGTAGACCTTACCCCTATCTTTGTGGAGTAGAGAGACAATTCAATTGTATCTTTCGATTCAACCTTACCTTATATACCATCCTATTGTTTCCCATGCTACCCTTTCATTGCTCAAAGTGCCATTTGCACAATGTTTTCTATGTGGGAGAGAAAATGAAACAAATAGCCACCTATTTATCCATTGCAAAGTTATCAGTACTCTGGCAGCTCTTACTGAGTATGAATTATGAAAGGGCTAAGATGGATAATGAATGAAAGAAATAGCCACCTATTTATCCATTGCAAAGTTACTAGTACTCTGTGGCAGCTCTTCCTGATTAAGAAGGGGCTCAGATGGATAATGCCTAGGAAAACTGCTGAGTCATTAGCTTGCTGGAATGATCTTGGCAATTTTGTAAGGCAGAAGAGAAGATGGAGAATTATTCGTACATGCACCTGGCGGACAATAGTAAGGAAAAGGAATGCATGGTGTTTTGAAGATGTAGCCAACTCAACAAAAAAGGGCCTAGCAGAAGATGTAGATTCTGTAGTTGACATTATTGGGTCATCGAAACTAGTTAAAGAACTGGTTTATGTTTTTTGGGGTTCCTGTAACTATATTGTTTTAGCAGAGTCTCTGTGCTGAGGGATATTCTTTTGATTATATAAAATATGTTATACCTTCTTAACAAAAAAATGCCATTTGCACAAAAGATAGAGGACATAGACCTTAATATCCTTTCCCCTTACTTTTTCCAGATAATTGCCAAACTATATTCACAAACCACATATTCTATGCAGATTGGAGACTCTTCTAACAAACTTGTATTCGAAATAGAGAAATGAAAAGCAGTCAAATAAAGAAGAGTATACCTTCTCTTCCACTTTCTCTTGTTGTTTCTTTACTCTCTCATGCAACTTTTTCAAACCCCTGTTCACTCTCAGCCTTTTTTCCTACAAGAGGCAATAATGAAGTTAATGCCTGGCAAAACAAATAATGAAACAGGATGTAAAACTAATGCTAGCAGAAAGTCTACATCATCCAGTTAAAACACTTTTTTCTTTCATTGCATTTGCCAAAAAAGAACACTTCTTTTTCTGAGGAAGGTAAGGTATTATTACATCACCCAATTAAAAAAATAAAAGAGTATACCTTCACATAGCTAAGACCAAGATCCGTTCTTGAATATCCTCGGTCCAAATTGTGCATCACATATTCGTTGTAGTCTTTTACAATCCTCATTATTAAATCTGAAGTAGATATTCCATCAGTCCACTTGGTCTCCAAGAACTTACCAATGGACTTAACCTAATAACACAGGTTTTAAAAATATTCACATTATACATGGCTTCAGCACGCATTAAAGAGTGAAAATAAAGGATCAACAATGAAAAAATAAAGGATCAACAATGAGAAAATAGAGAATGACTTTCATACAGCATGTTAAAAAAGATGAACAATGAAAAAACCACCTGGTTTATGCACACATAAACATTGTACAGACAAACTAAATTGTTTAAAAGAAACATCAAAAGAATAAGGTAGAAAGTCGTGTACGATAAACTGAAGTACATTTTGGACTTACATACTCATAAACATAGCTCTACTTGCATCCGCATAACTGAAGTGTAGAGACAAGAAGACGGAAAAATTAAAAGAAAAAAATATCTATGAACCAAAATAAAAGACAACACAAACAAATAAAACAACGCAAATCATACAAGGAGGAAAACCTTAAATTAGTTAAGTATAGCTAATCCATCTTTCAGTAAAATAATGAAAATCGGATAGCTAATATCAAAAGCTAGTCTAAATATTGTTCCAAGGAAACAAGGACCTTATGCAAATCAATAGAAGTAAAAAATTTATGGGCCATTTAACCTTGTGGAAGAGCGTCATGTGCCACATAGTCAATCGGATGTTCATCAATGAATTCCGGGGTAACAACCCAAGGCGCATCTGGAATGACTTCATCAACCCATCTGCATCAATGCATACACAGTTAACCAAATTTGAAAATGCACCATAACAAAATTAAAGATAAAAGGGTAATATTAACCATTAGAAGCTACAGCATTAGAACCATCATAAGCGACATTTTTTTTAAAAAAGGAAGGGTAACATAATCAGCATCTGGCTAGTGCTGATAACTGTGTGTACAACTCAAAAAGAGGAAAAGAGAAGAAACCTGATGTGACAGTCACTTGCAAGCTGCTTATTAAATCTATCAGGTCTCATACATAATCCAAAAATTCTTCTTTACACCAAAAATAGAACAAAGAAAGACGATTCATCTTGATCTTCTAAATGAAACTGCTTTTGTCTTCAAAATATTTTGAGTTCCTTTCTGTCTTTGTCTTTCTCACCATTTCTTCTACCAAGTCATTTCACATTGATCAGAAGCTCAAAAGGTTGTAAGCCATAGGCTACAAAAAACTAAGCTAATGCTACAGCTGATGAAGTTCAAAAAATTAATAGGACAATTTAGAGGGAAAGATTCTGCCAACTATCGAACTATAAAAGACATTTAGCCTCAAGAATACAAGTAGGAATTGAAATCCCATCAAAACATCTGTGATTCTTTCTGTCCAGACACACCAAACGATACAGGCAGGAATCATCTGCCAGAGTCCGGATGGACTTATCAACTTTCCATTTAGACCAACATTCATAGGCCACTTTTATGCTTCGTGGCATAACTCATTTGACATCAAAAATAGAGAAAAACATGCCCCAAATATCTGTGACGATTGGGCAGTCTAGCAAAAGATGTCTATTGGATTCTAAATTGTTAAGGCATATGAAGCATCTATCGACTGTCTGAATTTTCCTTCTGTAGAGATTATCCTGTGCAAGGAATGCTTCATGTAAAGCTATCCAGCTGAAACATATGATTTTGAGGGAAGCTTTATTTTCCAGATATATTCCCAGAGCCATCTGTCAATCATCTCATTGGAGGATAGCATAGGTGAGCGTAGCCTTCCTTCACTGAAAAGGGGCCATCCTTCCATTTTAGCTTTTCAGTAATACCTAGCTTGACAAGAGTGTTCTTCCAAATTTAGGCCATAACTCCATAAGGTGAGGCAGTTCCCAGTCTTGAATATTCCTCCTGAACAGTATTTGCCAGCAGTTATTTTGCCAATTCTGAGAAATGGAGTTCTGTTCTTGAGCTATCTGAAACAAGCTTGGAAAGTCATTCTTTAGGGTAGACCCCCCTAACCATTTGTTTTCCCAGAATTTAATGTTGGTACACTTCCCATTCCCAATTTAAAGGAAGAACTTAGGGAAAATTCAGACCATAACTTTCTGATGTTCTTCCAGAGTCCCATACCATGAGGTCTTCTGGAAAGATTGGTGCACCAAGGGCTTTGAGAACTATGTATTGCCTTTGCAGCCTCTTCCACAAAGAGTTCTCCTCCTTGCAATGCCTACACAAACATTTCATAAGCATACATTTATTGTATATGTTAGATTCCTACTGCCTAGACATCCAAGCTGCTTAGGCACTGTGATTTTTTCCCATATGACAAAATTAAATTTGTGGTTCTTGGCTTCTTGCTTCTCTCTTTTCAGAGAAAGGTTCTCCTAATCTTGTCGAGCTGCTTGACTGCTTTGGAAGGCAGTGGGATGAAAGACATTTGGTATGTGGGAATGTTATCCAAAGCACTGTCGATTAATGTGTCTTTCCCCATAGAGAGGTATTGCCTCTGCCAAGATGCAAGTCTATTCTCAATCACTCCACTCCAAATTGTGGACTTTCCTACAAACCACAGGTTGCAATGACAGAACAAGTGGACTAGTCCTGTAAGTGAGACTTAATATTGAAATTTTCTGCAATAGAATTTTCATCAAGTCCACCCGAAGCTGCATCTTGTTTCCAGAGTGATGAGTTGTGAAACTGTCATTCACCTAGCAATAACTTTCTAACACTAGTGTTAGCCTTAGCAGTTTTCTTTTAGGTATGGAACTTCATTTTCAGACGGTAATCTTTCCACAGGTGGTCCACAAGTTTTCGGGTATCTGCCAAAGTCTTTCTTTGTAGGCTTTGCGAGATTCACAGAAATAACCCTGCCATTGAGGTACTGACAAGGGAAGAAAGAATTTGAGGAAGAAGACACACTACAAAAGGAATTTAAAATCCAAAACAAATTCATTGGGTATAACCTTGTGATCCATGCTATCAAGGGCAAGCATGGCATTTTCTTGAGAAGTGTATTGGATAAAAGCATATCCCTTTGATCTCTGGGTCATTTCATACTTGACAATCTTAACTGGTACAGAAAGTAGACACATTTAAACAAGCAGGTCTCAACTACAAGAAAGAGCAGCATAGATGAGAAAAGTATCCTCAAGCAACGACATGTACCTTCAGCCACCTGGCCTAAATTTGAAAGCATCTTCTCCAGACAACTTTCATCATTGGAGTATGGTAAATCTACGGTTCAAAATAAGAATCAACGTAAGACACAGAAATTTTAAAACTTCAGAAAACGAGAACTGTCGAGTGTCGAATGAAAAGATGAAAAACTGAGAGAACAAGTGAATTACAAAATTGTAACACAAGAGTTAAAGAAAAGGCAACTAACATTTCAGTGTTTCAAAACTCATCAAACTGGCATTCATTACATCTCCAACTTGGCACTTGGCAGAATAGAGAAATATCGAGTTTAATCACAACTTAACATATATATCCATAAAACAAGGATTACCTTTCCTTTACAAACCAAACATAATATTTAAAAGAGAACACTATTAGACTAAAAAACTATGTAGAAAATCTCATTTTCTAACACAGAGATCCTAGTCAAAACTTATTTCTCTCTTTAATTTCATGGAAATGACAGTGCAAGTCAATCCAGTTTTTTGCTAGGACCTACAGATGTTGTTTCCAAGCTTCACAAGTCTTAAAGGTTTAGGTTTTCATAAGCCTTCGGCAAAGCATAAAACTAAGACAAGTGCAAAAACTACCATCGAAGCTAACCAGCGATGATCAATTCAATACTATTGATTCAAGCAGTAAACTCCCAATCTAATGCTACCTCTCAGGAGCTAATGTCATCTTTCAGATGCAATTGTTCCTTAACAAGTGTATTCTCCTTTTCCTAGCAGCAACTACATTGTGCAGAGAAGCACATCTGGGCTAAAAGAAAGTAAAGATCATAGCTTTACAAAATTATAAAGGACACAAAAGCTCCCAAGAACTTTCTCCTTTTTCCTCCCAAAAAGAGAAACATAAAATTCTCATAGCCAATTAAATCAACAGGAACACCCATCACCTAAAAGATGTTTTTTTTAAAAGAAAACTAAGATTAAGTAAAACTCATTTGGGATAAAGTTACAGTTCTTGATAGGCATCTTAACATTGATTAAAATAGGAGGAGGAGGGAGTAAAATTGCTTACTTCTAACCATAATTTTGCTGGCTAGAGGGTAGTTGGAAAAGCTAGCTTGGATTTTGAAGGATTTGGGTCCAATTGTTGGCTGCAACAGAACAGTGGATGAGCTGCTTGGCCATACCCCTTTGTAGATGAACATCATCACCAAGTGAATCTTTGTATGGTGGTTTGTCAAGGAAAAGAGTACTAACCTACCAGCAGCTGAAGTTCTAGCCAAGAGAAGTGCACAATATGATGTCCGCATCGGTGCTACCTTCCATATAATACCAATTGCAAATTATATGATTATCGGGAATGTAAAACATCATACAGCATCTCAGAAAGTCTTATACCAAAAAACAGTTGTCATCCCTCAGTATGGATAAAGTTCAAGATGACTCAATCACCATCTTCTCCGTCTGGTTCTGTTAAACCTTCTTAAATGTCAAGTAAAGTAAATTACTGAACTATTTTCACATTGGAACATGATCAAGATGCTAATCCATCTTGTTCTGCTAGAATATGAGATCTGTACCAAACAGAATTTGTCAACCTACAAGTTAAAGAAAGTTAGAACTATTTTATCAAATAAAATTAGGACAATATGATTGGTTGTTTGAAGAGAGAAATTGAGGAATCTATGCACAGGCTATTTGAGCCAGATCGAAAGTGAGAAAAAGAAATGGACAGAGAATCTAACCTATCTGCCCAAGATCCACTCATTGTAAGGTCTATTTTGCAGGAACTAAGGCAGAGGAGAGACATAACTGCTGGAGAGTTGAAGCAAAGAATAGTCTTGATTTGTGAATTACTCAGTCATATGGAGTTACAAAATTTTGTATACTGTGAAAAAGAAAAGAGGGAAAAGACCAATTTTTGACCCAAACATAGGAAGGAAAAGAGGAGGATGGGGTGAGAGGCAAGAGAAAACCAAAATAAAAGGCATGGTTCTGATAAAATCGTAAAACCAAAATAAAAGGCATGGTTCTGATAAAACCGTCAAACTTGCTCATGATCAGTTTTCTTGAATTTTACCACAAATGAAAATTGATGGTTTCATGAGTGGTCTTAGCTGCAATACCTGCAGCTTCGAGATTATTCAGCACTAGCATCATAAGTACCCTTTTAAAGGACAAGCCTTAACAATCATAACATAAGTCAATATAATACCTCGCCTAAGGAAGAAAGAGTTCAGTGCAATAACTTCTGTTCCCTAATCTATTAAATTACAAAATAGCATCAGTTAAACTTATTTGCCATCTCTCACCCCCATCTTAAGGGTTTCAAACTTTTAGATTATGTTGCTTCTTGCTTCACCAAAACCAAGTGATTGTTTCAATTCCACCTAAGACAAGTTTGTAGCCCTTCTCCACTAAGGTCCCCAACATAACAGCCATGAAGGAAATCAACATGCAGAGACAAAGCCACAACCTTAGCTTAGGTAGCTGAGAATAAACTACTACAACTATTGTGCTTCAGCTGGAAATTATGTTTCATTGACTCTTACCTGGATAAGTTTTAAGCACTTACAGAGGACTTGCTCTGATAAGCTGCAAATTTTGGAGTCATTTGCCTCCATTGGGTTGGATAAGTATGTTCAGAAAGAGTCTGGTCATACCAGCTACTATATTCGATCAAAGTGTGATGTAAAACCAATAATGATAAATCTGCCATATTCGATCAAAGTGTGATGTAAAAACAACAATGATAAATTTGTGATGCATTGATGTTATTTCAAGGGCACGTAGGGATTAGAGGCCTAGCCCTACCCCAGCAGTAAGGGTGCAGCTTAGGTCAACTAACACAAAATTGTCGTTCGCTCAAAGATTGTTAGTTGTTTCTATTGACTGAGCTAAAGACTCAAGAAAAGTCAAGACCTTTAAGTTCGTAGATATTAAAGCTAATAAAGAGATCATCTTTTGACCAGCTCAACCAAACTGTTTCATTGATAACTGCCAGTACAATGTTTTCGAGATTGTCAGCACCTACTAAGTCCCAAAAAACTTCCTTGATTGATTTTCTCTGACAGCGCACAAAACATTCATAAGTAACACAAAAAAATAAACTCTATTACGTCGGATGCTAATTTACCTAGCAATTAATTAATCCTATCGGTCTCTTAGATTTAGCTAGCGAAGAAGAGAGAGGTCTAAAAAAGGTAGCGAGAGTTCGAAACCCCTTACCAGCGAAAGTAAGGGGTTTGCCTTCTGGGTCAAGGTCGTCGCACCGGGCTTGCCTAGTGTAGGTTACCTCTCCTATGTGGTTTACGAGCTATTGAATAGGAGCGGGGTTTTTACTCTGTGCACACCCAAAGGGTAGCGGCTTCAGGTTTCCCTTGTTATCAAAATAAAATAAAGGTAGTGAGATTTTGAAGGTGGCTTCTCTGATGCCGAGGTACTAGTTAATTCAAATCCAGCTCTTTAACTAACCTAGTTGCATGCTTGTTAACCTCTTTGACAACTTTCCTAAAGAAAATCACTGCAAGGTCCATGGACTTGTCATGGACTGAGTTGAGGTAATCAGGCATGGTGATAGAATTGTCATGTGTGCCATATCTGCCAACAAAGCTTTCAGTTTGTCACAAATCGATCAACTGTGGAGAAGGGCATAAATTCTGTAAAATGCTTAAACTGACAGACATAACTGAGTTATGCACTGCATAATCTAGTTCTTGTTCGTGCAAAAGCATAAGCATCACTGCAACTATGTCACTTTTCTAAAGCTACTAACAAACCAATTCATAAGGTGCTCAAAAAACACAGAAATCAGTTAATGAATTGCAAAGTCAAACCATGACTGATACAGAGGAAGTACAGAACTTCAAAGGTACTTCTTAGCACAGACTAAAATGAGTTGCTGCATGCTTGACATTACCACTTACCAAATGAGAATTTAAGGATAAGGAATATCAAAAGAATATGAAAAATATGATTGTCAAAAGTAAGATTCCACCAGGTAATTAAATGGTCAGACTAAAAGACAGAGATCCTTGTCTTTTGTCAAAACATAAGCTGTCTCCATATCAACTCTCTCATATGTCAATATAATAGGTAAGTCCAGAAACAGGCATAACTTTAAAAGAGTCCAGCTTTTGATTGCTTCTCCTTTTCCATTATTGTCTTTTGTTTCTTTTGTTGTCTTTAAAGTTACCCTGGGAATTACTTCAAACCAAAAAAAATTGCACGGTAAATTTTAGGTACCAAACAAAAGCACTGATTTAACCTTTTATTAAAGGGAATCTCATAGCACTTTTCTCTAAAAAAAAGAAAGAAGAAACATAACCTTGAGAACAATATGAGAAATATCCATTATGGCTTCATAATTGTTACACCCCGCACTCTTGAGCTCAGAACGTCTTCTTAAGTTCCTTAGACACTATCATGTGAGCCGGATAAGCTACGACACTATCAAACAACTCCAAGGAAAGAAGATTGTGATACCTCGTGAGAAGGAAGGTTGGAGATAGAGTCATAAGAATCCGGAAAGAGTTGGAGGCTAAGAAATGAGTCGTAGGACTCGACTTACCTACGTAAGACACTAAGTTAAGAGTCTTATACACTTAAGTTGCTTAAGGATATATCAAGCTTACGTAGTACGGATTACATAGGCTCTTAAAGTGAGACGAAATTACGAACCCGCGAGGAAGGGAAAAAGACGACGCGTGGCAGCCAATGGAGGAGCGACACATGGCAGCACCTCAAGCAAGCAGGTGATGCACCTACTTAGGGTCAATTAGGTGATGCAGATACTTGGGGGAGGTAGACCCCGCTGCCACGTGGCAGCCCCTAATTGGCAGCATGACACGGTGGCCAATCACGGCTTGACACGTGTCATCCTTAGGGGCTGACACGTATCACCCCTTGGGACCACATATATGTATGTATATTATGGATATACTTCAGTATTGGGTCTTCAAACTTCAGTTTATTCATCAAATTTCCAGCAAGAAACGTGAACAAAGAACCCTAAAGCTAAGGAGAGAAAATTGCGACGGCTTGGGAAAAAAAATAAGGTAAGTCCCGTTTTCGTTCTGTAAATTAATTAATTAGCATATAATACAATGATATGTAAGTATTAGTAGTATAAAATTAGGATTTTGTGCAGTAAAAATCAGACAGCAAGCTGCCACAACGATTCAGCACGTAAATAAAATTCCGAGGCGCGATTTCGGCAAGTTTTAGTCAATTTCGGGAAAGGTAAGTGCTTCCCCTCTAATTTGAAGTTTATGAAGTTACATTAGGGTGTATTACACACCTTAGGGTCTGCTGGAAGTTGGGGAAAAGGTTTGAAAAGTTCAGCGTTCGGAATAAACGAATTTGGAATCGCTATAGGTAAGTTGTTGTCGAAATAAGGTGTTGTACGCGTAGGGGCTGCTGTTGGTTGTGTTGTGGCGTGTTGCAGGGTCTAAAAGTTATCTAAATGAGGTGTGTTAGCTGCTGTTTGCATCCACATGACCCTCCGCTTTGCAATTAAAGAATTCGCGAAAGAAAGATTAAAAACTCTAGTTTTTGTATCTTAGTTTCGAGTGAATTGTTGGGGGTTTATATTGTGTAATTTTGGTCGTAATATGTATATGTATGGGCTGCTGGTTGCATTGTTGGTTGGCTGCAGGTGCTAAGTACATGGTTGGGAATTCGGATAGGGCACATTATAGGGGAGGTGCTGCCCGATTTTCGTTAACATCCTAACTAGTTAAGGAACTAGTCGAGAAGGCGAGCGAAGGGATGAATGTTATGAATACTCATGGGTAGTCTAAGTTGCTGAAAAGTCCAAGGTTGTTAATACTTACATTACTTCCATGTTAAATAGGTTTCGAGGACAACGATGTGTACGTGATTAAGAGAAGTCCATACAAGGTATGTGAAGCTTTCCTTTGGCGTGTTTTTGGAATAGATATGTAGAACTATTCTTCTTTCCTTTTGGCATGTCTTAGATATAAGTTATGAATGATATGTATATGATATTTGGGATTCAATCCATTCGTAAAGCCCTGAGTATGAGTCGAGACTCTTGTTTACTTCTTGGTATTAGAACTTCTGCAATAGCTGAATTATTGCCTTTAAGTCTTCTATGTAATGAAAATTAGTACATGTAAGGCCCATTTCTCCTTTCCTTTAGAATGGCTTGATTTTAAATGAAATGGTATATGATATAGGTTTAGAGGTAATTCCATTTACGAGCTCTGAGTGTAACTCGTGAGTTGTAATCACTCCTGAACATTAAGAGTCTGAAAGTAGTCAAACTACTATTCTCGAGCCTTCTATATAATGAATAATAAGTGGAAGTACCAGCTACTCTCCATTTAAAGGCTTTGAAATGGTAAAAGCGTCTGATTGCATAAGTTGAGTCTTTGACTAGATAAATTGTGTTTCTGATTGCATAGACTATATTTATGATTGCATAAATTGTGTGGCATTATTCTGATGCATGTTTGTGATCCCTGAAGCCCCAACTGATATAAGCCCTAATGACATCTAAAGGGATACCTCGGATAATTACTCCCCTAGTCTTCAGGTGACGGTTCACTTGACTATTTCATCGAGTCTTAGATAATGACTTAGTTGCATATGGTTTCTCACTACTCTATTCGTGCATACTGTAACCCATCCTTCCTCGAGTCCCACGATGGGCCGGGATATGTTATCGTGCACAGTGTTACTGCTTCTTTCACCGCATCCAGGGCCGGATGTGTATAGTTCCATGCACGAGGAGACGATGCCGTACGTGAGGTGTGATATATGTTATATGTTATGACGATACGATTATTCACCGAGTCCCGAGCCGGCTGCAATATGATAGTATATGTGGTGAAATAAGGAAGGAACACCGAGTCCCTCCTTAGAGGGCTGAGTACATATGTATATTATGATGGTACGCTATAGACGTACACCACTCCATTCACTGAGTCCCTCACTAAAGGGCCGGATACTTTATGTAGGCATGCATATGAGATTAAAGCAATACATTGTGACCTTAAGCCCCGTAGTGAACCGGGTATAATACGATGATATACATGATAAGATGATACCATATACGATGGTATGATACCATATACGATGATATGATGAAATGAAATGCATTATGACACGATGATTTGTGATTATGAAGTAATGATTATTACACCGAGTTCACTAGAGGGTCGGGCACAGTATATGATGACGTATAGGATTATGTGTCCTAAAGTGCAGGTACAGTAATTTGTTAATTGTTATACTTATCCCCTGCATCCCTATTTCAGTTATGATCTCAGTTACGATGTGTTATGCTTTACATACTCAGTACATATATCGTACTGACCCCTCTTTTCTCGGGGGGGATGCGTTTCATGCCCGCAGGTACAGATGTTTATTCTGGAGATCCATCAGCGTAGGAGTTCCTCTCAGCTGTGTCGGAAGTGCTTCACTGTTCTGGAGCCTAAATTTTGATGCTGGTTACTTAATGTATATATTTGTACATTCAGGGGTACGGCGGGGGTCTTGTCCCGCCATATGTTGTTGTTACTATTCTTAGAGGTCTATAGACATATGTATATGTGGGTTGTTTGTGAGTTAGTTTCGATGTTGCCTATTCGATATGTTGTGAATGTTTTTGTTATAGCAGCCTTGTCGGCTCACGTGCCCTTTCATGATATGATATAAATGAAAGAGGCTACATGGACATGAAAAAGTTTTAAACTATTAGGGTTTTTGTATATAGTATCACATCACATACGGTTCAACTTAAGGGTAACTGATATATACGCATGAAGGGGTCCAGGTCGGACCCCAGTCACGGCCCACGGGGTTGGGTCGTGACAATAATAATATGAAAAATGGAAAATTGCAATATTAAGTTCACATAAGGTGACAAATACAACCAAGATCCAACCATTTGAAGTAAAATCCAAACAAGGATGTTTCTACTGTCTCCTAACCTATAAATCTCTCTAGATTATCAAGTACATAAACTCACGCACTATAGCAGATTAGTTGTGGTTATTTTCAGCCAGAGTCTCCTCTTTCTTTAGTGTGGCTACCACCTTCTTCAATATGCTTTCAGTCGGTTCATGAGAGTTCTCTGCGGCCTTTGCAGTAGCTTGCCATTTTTCACCATGCTTTGGCTCTACAACAACACATCTCTTCAGCACATCACTCCTATGCTCTTTTGCTCCGTGCTGCTGTTCAAATTTGAAATACAATGCCCAGAAATCACCAATATCTGGTGCAAGGGTCACTGCCTTGTTGAACCAATTTGTTGATTTGTCTACTTTTCTCTCCTGCCAAAACAGCTTAGCCACAGCAACAATAACATAAGGATCATGATCACACTTCTTTAAAGCATTAGAGCTCTTGATTTTTCTTTGAAGCCGAGGAGCCATCTCAATTGAAGCTGTTATACCCGCATTCTTGGTACATGGGAATATTTATTTAGCTGACATTATCAAATAACTCTAAGGAAAGGAGGATATAATGCCCCATATTTTGCATAGGCTAGTTCTATGTGAGTAGTGATGGTTGGAAAGAGGTTTGGAAGGATTTGAAAGGAGTTGGAGGCCAAATAGTGAGTCGTGGTAATCGACCTACTTGCATAAGTTATCGATTTGGATGTCTTACATAATTAAGCTACTTGAGTACATGTTGAGCTTAAGTAGCAAGGATCACATAGGTTCTTAAAGTAAGACGAGATTACGAACCTACGAAAAAGAGTAAGTAGGTGATGCACCTACTTTAAGTAGGTGATGCACCTACTAAACAAAGTGGACCCCACCAAGACACATTGCAGCAGCTGGTTGGTGCATGGATGAGGTGGACCTATAGGAGCTGGACACGTGTCACCCTTGGGGCTGGATACATGTCACCCTTAGGGGTCGACACGTGTCACTTTTAAAGGTGGTGTATATAGGCTGAATTAGTGACTAAGAACCTCATTTTCTCATCTTAAACTTCAAGAACTTAGAGAGAAAGAAAGAGAGTTCAATCCATGGAAAGTTTCGGCCATGGCTGAAGCAAGGAGAGACTTCAAGTTTTGCTCCGTAAATTAATTCTCTAAGGTATTTTCCGATCAAGTGAATGTGATTAATAACGTAAATCAATCATTGGGGAAGCAAGGAGGTTCAACGAGAAGTCCATCAACTTTCAGCCGAGTTGCGGAGCCAAGTTGCTAAAGTAGGTTTCTCTTTTCAAATTGGAGTTAATGATGTTGTAATGGAGAGATTAATTTGTATTAAGTGAAGTTGGAGGTAATAAAATTACATAGTTATGGTTAACGTTGTAAATGGACAGAATATAAGTTATTCTAGTTGGATTAAAGTTTGGTTAGTTTTGTCGTTATTATGATATTGTATTTGAAGGTAATTTGTATATGTTGAAGGGATGGAAATGTGGTTATAAGTGAGTATAAGTGTTGTCGTTTTCACCCACGTTATGCTCCTTCCGTGTGGATGTGATTTTATGAAATAAAGATCAAAAATCTATTTTGATGTCATGGTTTTGGGTGGGCTATTTGGAACTTGTATTGAATAATATTAAAGTAATTTTATTGTATATGGATGGTGGTTGTTATTGTTGGTATGGCTGTGCTAATCGGAGGTTAATTGGAAGTTCGGATAGGGCGAGTTATAGGGAAAGTGCTGCCCAATTTCCGTTTACTTCTTAAATAATCAATATACTAGTCGAAAAGTGTGAACGAGGAAATGATTCCTATAGGTAATTGGTTATAGATTTAGAAGCTAGAAAGTCGAAGGTTATTCATAATAGTGTTACTTTCGTGTTAAATAGGTTAAAGAGGTAACGAGGCAAGCTTGGTTGCAGTTGATCTATAACAGGTATGTAAAGCCTATCCCTCTTTTCTTTTGGCATGTCTTAGATATAAGTGATATGTGATATGAGCATTGGGGATAGTTCCATTCATAAGCTCCGAGTATGATTCATGACTCTTATTCACTTATAGATGTTAAAACTCTTAAAGTAGTTGAGCTATTTCCCTCGAGCCTTCTATATGTTGAATAGTAATTGGAGGTATAAGCTCATATTCCTAAGGACTCTACGATGACAAATGTCTCTGATTCCATAAGTTGTTTAGCATTGTCTTGATACATGTCTATGATTCTTGAGGCTCCATTTGATATGATCCCTAATGACATTTAGAGGGTACTTGAGATGATTACTACCCTATCTTCAAGTGATGGTTCACTTGACTATTCTATTGAGTCTCAGATGATGTTTTTATTTGCGTATAGTTACTCACTACTTTGCTCATGCATAATGTTAATACATCTTTCATCGAGTCCTAGGCCGGGTATGTTATCGTGCACAGCTTCACTATATTTTCACTGAGTCCCTCACTAGAAGGCCGGGTATGGTATGATATATGTATATAGTGATATGATGATGCAATGATATGGTTATGACATCGAGTCCTATAATGGGTCGGGTACGGTATAAGTGTACACTACTCTATTCACTGAGCCCCTTACTAGAGGGCCAAGTACGGTATATATATACATATGATGATATCATGACATAATTATGACATAGAGTCCCAAAATAGGCTGGGTACGGTGTATGATAATGATATACATGACTTCACTTCATAAAATACAAGTACAGTAATTTATTAATTATTATACTTGTCTCCTAGATCCTTATTTCAGATCTAATCCCCTTTGTGGTATTTTATGCTTTATATACTCAGTACGTACTCTGTGCTGACCCCCTCTTTTCGGGGGGGCTGCATTTCATGTCTGCATGTACAGACTCGCATTTTGGGGATCCACCAGCTTAGAATTTCCACTCAACAATTTTGGAAGTGCTTTATTGTGCCGGAACCCAGATTTTTAGGTACTGATCTTTCAATGTATATATTTATTCATTCAGGGATAGGAAGGGGGCCATGTTCCGCCATATGATACCGTTCACACTCTTAGAGGTCTGTAGACATATGTGTATATGGGTTGTATGTAAGTTTTGTTCAGTTGCGTCTATACGATGTGTTGTGAATATTAATATGTAATGACAGCTTTGTCGGCTTGCGTGCCCTTTCATGATATGATTAGTGATGACTTCTCAAGAGACAAATGATAGGGCTATATGTAAATGAAGACGTATGACCCATTGGGGTTCTTATGTAAGTTAGAATATTGTTCATACTTCAGATTGACTACATCCAATAGGTATGGATACGGGTGTCCAGGTCGGACCCCATTCGCGGCCTATGGGGTTGGGTCGTGATAAAAGTTGTATCAGAGCAATTTATCCTCGGAGTATCTATAGATCGTGTCTAGTAGAATCTTGTTTATCGGTGTGTTGTGCACCATATCTATAAATAGAGAGCTACAGGTCATTTAGAATGTTATCTTTTCATTTTACTTTAAATCGTGCGATAGAGCTGTATTATCAAGATAAATTCCTCCCTAACGGACTATTATGTGTACATTGATGCCTCCAAGGAAAGATTGTTTCTGATCTCTTTTCTTGTAGGTAGGTGCAAATTTGTATGAAAGATGGAGAGGGTAGCTTTAGACAGTGGGGGGTGCAGAGAAGGTTCCTAGGGTAAATTTGGGACCTCAGGCTCTAGGATCGAGTAGGAGGAGCCCCAGTTATTCTATTGAGACCGATCCCTCGGAGGACCCAACGATAATTCCCCCAGAGTGTTTGATATCTAGGGAAGTGGTCCCGAAAGCCATACCAGTTACTCTTATGGCAGAACACTACGTTAGACTGGCTACCCCAATAATTGTTACAGAATATTCTATCCCCCTATCCTGGTCATCGGTAAACCAGGAGTTACCTGGTTATCTATGTTCCCCGGATTCAAATGAAGAAGATGATGAAGGGCATACGAGTAGATGGCGGACAGACGATGACGAGGAGCATACTTCACTTCCTAGATCACTGAACCAGATGAGGGACTGATCGTCTACAGGTATAGGAGACTTTATCAAAATTTCCTATGTATGTACATTTGCCATAGGTTGTCACCTAATAGAGGCAAAAGGAAATTAATGGAGTCAATACCTAAGTAATGACCAAGGCGTTCCCATCTGTGGGAATTTTGCAAACTAGGATGAAAAATAGTTGCACCTACAAGCAAAAATTTGATAGTAAGGGAACATAATGAGAATTTGTATATGTGAAACAGAAAATTGGCTATCATTATGGTGGGCTATGGTAAGTATAGTAAGGAAACAGGTGGAATATATATGTCGTGGATAAGTCAAGTTAGAAAGTGTGCACAGAAGAGGTTAAAGGAACCAGTAACTATAAACGAAATATATGTCAAACATAGTATGAATGCTACAGGTATGTTTGAAATCTGTAGTTAAAAATGAAAAGAGAAAGTGAAAAGGAAAAAGTAATAAGGACAGTTGGTGTTGGATATACGAGGCAAGTTTATCATTTTTGTCTTGTGATTGATATAGAAAGCCCCGTGTGGCTACTATACGATATCATATATACGTGTTAGCCCTATGAGGCGTTATTGGTATTTCTTGCGTGTAAGTTTTGAGATGGTAAGAAATACGAAGGAAACTCTGCCAAAAGTTCCTAGAATTAAAAAGAGAATGGGATGTAGTTCGTAACATGCCTTAAAGGGTCGGGTCGATAGTAACAATGAGATTTGGTCAAGTTGCAAGTCTGACTCCGAGAAATAAAGTTAACTATTGAATTGGTAATAATAGTCAGTATGAGGTTGATATCGATAAGGTAATTTTTTTTTGATGATTGGATCAAAGTTGTAAGAGATACCCTCCATGTCATCTATAAGAGGCATCATTCTTATTCGGGAAACTCTATTGCAAAAAAAATATATACGAGCGGTAGAACTTGGGATTTGTTTGAAGGGACCAGAATATTTTCTAGTCACGATTTGGCTTAGAAGAAGCTCAAATGAAAGAGCGACAACGGCCAATAATTAAGCTTCACCTTTACTTGAAAAATACAATGCGTACAATAAATAGTTTACGAGCTAAATAGTTCATTTATGACCCAGGAACAATTTGAAGGTAAATTCATTCCATACCTCAAGGAAAGAAGGGTGGTCAGAAGGGTTATATTTATCATTTGGTTCAGGTGCATAACCTGGAAGTAGAGGTACCGACTCTTCAGTCAGTGTCAGTGGTCAATAAATATCCATATGAACTCCCAGGTCTCCTTCCTGATTGGGAGATAGAGTTCACTGTAGATGTGTTACCAAATACTCAGTCCATGTCTATCCTCCCTACAAAATGGCACTCGCAGAGCTGAACGAGTAGAATGAGCATGTAAATCATTAGAGGACGGTACTTGGGGTGCTCCAACACCAAAAGTTGTATGCTAAGTTCTCTGAACATGAATTCTGGTTGACTTCAGTATCACTCTTGGGGCATATTATTAGAACTGATGGTATTCGAGTAGATACACAGAAAATTGAGGTCATAAAGACTTGGCCTAGACCTACGACACCTACTGGGTTACATAGTTTCCTGGAGCTAGTAGGATACTACAGGATATTTGTAGAGAAGTTTTCTTCTATTTCAGCGCCTTTAACAAAGTTAACTCAAAAGGCGGCTAAGTTCTAGTGGACCGATGCTTGTGAACAAAGCTTTCACTAGTTGAAAGACAAGTTAACTATGTCCCCTGTTCTAGCTTTTCCTGAAGGACCAGAGGCTACATTAGTT
Organism: Solanum dulcamara; assembly: GCF_947179165.1. Taxonomy (NCBI): domain Eukaryota; kingdom Viridiplantae; phylum Streptophyta; class Magnoliopsida; order Solanales; family Solanaceae; genus Solanum; species Solanum dulcamara. The sequence goes on along the minus strand of NC_077248.1, from coordinate 45,024,695 downwards.
ATTGTGATGCTTCCGGTGTTGGCCTAGGTTATGTAATAGTGCAACATGATAGAGTCATAGCCTATGCCTCCCGGCAGTTCAAGAAGCACAATAGGAATTATCCAACTCATGATCTAGTGTTAGCAGCAGTAATTCATGCTTTGAAAATATGGAGGCACTATCTTATGGCGTACATGTTGATATCTCTACAGATCACAAAAGTCTCCAATATATCTTTAAGCAGAAGGAGCTAAATTTACGACAAAAAAGGTGGCTAGGGTTGCTGAAGGAGCATGATATTGATATTCTATACCATCCAGGGAAAGAAAATGTTGTAGCCAATGCACTCAACCGTAAATATATGAGCATCTTGAAAGATGTACAACCAGAACAGAAAAATATGGTCTACGAGATTTTGCCAGTAGCCAACCTTGGAGTCCATTCGGCTGATTTGGATGATGGTGTAGTTTGTATTTGAGGAGTTGCTGAATCCTCTATCATGGAAGAGGTAAAGCAATGCCAGTACGAGGACCCTGTTCTGGCAGAGTATAGAGATGCAACTCTTCAAAAGGGAAAGACTCCATTCGAGATCACACCTGACAGAATGCTAAGATATGGGAATAGAATATGTGTACCTGAGATTGTAAGGCTATGGCAACAGGTGATGGAAGAAGCGCACTATGCCCGCTATTTTGTTCATCCAGGGTCAACCAAGATATATCATGACCTTAGATGTTTATATTGTTGGGATGACATAAATAAGGACATAGCAGAGCTTGTAGCCCAGTGCCCGAATTGTCAACAGATTAAAATCGAGCATCAAAAACCTAGTGGGCTATTACAGGAGATAGAAATTCCAACTTGAAAATGGGAAACAATTAATATGGACTACATTATAGCTTACCTCGCACTCTACAGAAGTATGATTCCATATGGGTTATTGTAGATAGACTGACAAAATTAGCTCATTTTCTTCCAGTTAGGACTACATATTCAGTTGAGGACTATACGAGGTTATATATCAGAAAAGTAGTAAGATTTCACAGGATTCCCATATTTATTATCTCAAATAGAGAAGCTCAATTTACAGTTAACTTCTGGAGATCATTCCAAAAAGGGATTAGGAACACAGGTGAATCTTAGTACAACATTTCACTCTCAGACTGATGGACAGGCCGAGCGCACTATGTAGATACTAGAAGATATGTCGCGGGCCTGCATTATTGACTTCAGAGGTAGCTGGGGTGATCACTTATCACTTATTGAGTTTGCTTATACTAGTATCCAAATGGCACCATATAAATCTTTGTATGGCAGAAAGTGCAGATCACCTATTGATTGGTTTAAGGTTAGTGAGACTAAACCAATAGGCCTAGACATGATTCAGCAAGCTATTGAGAAAGTGAAGCTTATTCAGGAGAAACTATTAGCAGCCCAGAGTCGATAAAAGTCATACGCAGATAACTGACATTGATATTTAAAGTTTGAAGTTGGGGATTGAGTATTCTTAAAAATATCACCGATGAAAGGTGTAATAAGATTCGGTAAGAAAGGGAAATGTCACGAACCAACCCCATAGGCCATGACGGGTGTCCAAGCTGGACACTCGTGTATTCCCCTGTTAATTATAAGTAAACCTGTCACATGATTATGCATTGGCACAATCTATCTCCTGAGGGGTCACAACTTATTATTTAGGCAACAAACACAGAAGCTGATGAGGCTATCATAGCATGTGGGGTCGTCCCACTATATATATACACACGAGCTGACAAGGCTGTCAGACGAAAGGAACGTCCAAAAATATGAGTCGTATGGACATAATTGAACACATATATATACACAACCCACACACATGTCTACAGACCTCTAATAGTATTAATGATAACCTATGGCGGGACAGAGCCCCGTCGTACCTTGAATGAACAATATACACATCAAAAGGCCAATACCAAAAGCTAGGCTCCGATACAATGGAGCTTTTCCCAAACTATTGTGTGGAATCCTAAGCTAGCAGATACCCAAAATGCGCGTATGTACCTGCGGGCATAAAACACAGCCCCCGAAGAATGGGGGTCAGTACGATATATGTACTGAGTATATAAAGTATAACATGTCATAACTAAGAAAATAGCTGAAATAGGGATGCAGGTAACAAGTGTAACAGTTAACAACCTGCACCTTATGAAATGAGGGCATGTATATCTTCCTCACATACCATACCTGGCCCACTGTGGGACTTGGTGCTACAAGTGTATCACTATATTTCATATGCATGTCTATATACTGTATTTGCCCCTTTGGTAAGGGACTCAGTGAGTAATCATCTCATCATTTATCAGGCCCGGCCCTTCATGGGATGTGGTGAATAATTATTTCATAATTTATCATGCCCGACCCTTTATGGGATGCGGTGAATAATTATTTCATCATTTATCATGCCCAGTCCTTCATGGAATGCGGTGAATAATTATTTCATCATTTATCATGCCCGTCCCTTCATGGGATGCGGTGAATAATTATTTCATTATTTATCATGCCCGACCTTTCATGGGACGTGGTGAATAATCATTTCATTGTTTATCATGCCCGGACCTTAATGGAATGCGGTGAATAATCATTTCATCTTTTATCATGCCCGACCTTTCATGGGACGCAATGAATGATGTACTAATAGCATGCACGAGCAGAGTAGTAAGAAACCATATAAAAGTTAAATCATTATCTGAGACTCCATGAAGTCATCAAGTGAACCGTCACTTGGAAACCAGGGTAGGAATCAACTATAATTGGATCATCCTCTTAGACTTAATAACACAATCGTAATGAACTATCATTTGAGGATTAGAATAGTAGTCATCTCAAGTATCCTCTAAATGCCCTTGGGGCCATATCAAACAGAGTCTCAGGAATCATAGACATGTATTAAGACCAAGCTAAACAACTTATGGAATCAGAGACATTCTTTATTATCGAGTCCTTAAAAATAGGAGCTTATGCATCTAATTATTATTTCGCATATAGAAGGCTCGAGGGTGATTGCTCAACTACCTCAAGAGTCTTAACATTCAAAAGTGAATAAGGGTCACGAGTTATACTCGGAGCTTATGAGTAGAATTACCCTACAAGCTCATATTATTCATTACTTAACTTGAAGACATGCCAAAAGAAAGGAGAGATAAGCTTTACATACACATATAGAAGACTTGAAAGAAATACTCAACTATTGCAGGAATTCTAACATCAAACAGTGGATAAGATTTATGAATCATACTTGGGGTTCTATGAATGGAATTACCCCCACATTTCATATATCCATCACTTATGGCTAAGACATGCCAAGAGAAAAGAAAGCTAGCTTTACATACCTGTTATGGGTTAACTGCATTCAAGCTCGCTTCGCTACTCCTTTAACCTATTTAACACGAAATAATACTAAGGTTAGTGACCTTTGACTTTCCAGCTTGTAATTCTACCACCAATTACCCATAGGAACCAATTCCTTATTCGCCTTTCTTGACTAGTCTATTAGTTAGTTAGAAGTTAACATAATTCGGGCAGCATATTCCCTATAACTTACCCTATCTGAACTTCCAATTATTCCTCCGATTAGTACAGACATATCAAAACAACAACCAGCAGCCAATACACAATTATACCACTTCAACATTACATAAAACAAGTCCCAAATAGCCCGCTCAAAACTACGACCCCAAAATATGGTTTTCAATCTTTATTTCATAAAATCTTAACCACACAAAATGGGAAATGATGTGGCTGCAAACAGAATAACTTATACCTATATTTAGACATGTTTCCATCCCTGCAACACTACAAAACAACTCCCAATATAACCCCACAGCAACAACGACACTAGCCAAACTTTAACCCGTTAGAATATCGTTAAAACAGAGCATGTACGGCCTGTAACATCCTTCATCCATAAAGTACATATTTTCACATCTCCAACTCATATTTACACATCCATAACATGATTAAACCTTTATAAAAATGTGGGAGAAGAGAATTAAGTCATACCTTACTAAAAATTGACTTCAAAAACTCCTTATCGCGGCTGAACTTTGGTGGTTGTTTACAACACTATCTTTCTTCCCCAACTAATTAATTTACATTTTTAAAAACCTTCATTTAACCGAGGGATACCTTAGATAATTAACTCACTGAGCAGAATCGGAGGGCTTATCTTATTTTACCCCTAGCCGTTGCTACTCTCTCTTAGTCTCTAGGGTTTCTCTCTTTATTTTTTTCTAAGTGCTGAAGAATAGGATATGTTCAGCATGTTGTACATATATACACCTCCTTAGGAGGTGACACGTGTCTAGCCCCCATTGGGACAACACACCCATGCATCCCATCCTAGGCTGCCACATGGCAGGTAGGGTCCACTCCAAGCTGCTGCATCACCTACTTAACCCTAAGTAGGTGCATCACTTATTGCCACATGTCTTTACCACATGCTTCCACGTGTCCAAGTAGGTGCATCACGTGCTCACGCCTTTTTTGTGGGTTCGTAATCCTGTCTTACTTTAAGAACCTATGTAATCCTTGCTACGTAGGTTCGTTATGTACTCAAGTAGCTTAAGTATGTAAGACATCCAAGTCAATATCCTATGCAAGTAAATCGAGTTCCACGACTTGTTATTTGGCCTCCAACTCCTTTCAAATCCTTCCACATATATTTCCGACCATCACTACTCACATAGGGATAACTTATGCTAAATTTGGGATGGCCTCATCCTTCCTTCCATAGAATTATTTAATAATGTCATGGATAACACGGATCACATAGTAGCTTTAGAGAAGCTAAATAAATGTTCCCATGTATCAAAAGTGCAGGGTATAACATCCTTCCCCCTCTTTTGAACATTCGTCCTTGAATGTTAATTAGTCTCATAAGGGCTTACAAGGACTTCAGGGATTCTCTATAATAGTTGTCATCCACAGGCCTCTTGTCAATTAATACAACCAATTTAGGAGTTAGATTTCCTATAGCCATAGGGAACGAGTAGAAATATTCATCTTTCATCTCTTCTTCAGCTTCCCAGGTGATCTTTTTTATATTCTTATGTCGCTATAATACTTCAACAGAAGCCACATCCTTAGTTCACAACCTTCTAATCTGCCGATCCAAGATGGCGATGGGTTGCTCCTCATAGGATAACTCCTCGGTTACATGGACCTCATCTACAGGGAAGATTCTGGGAGGGTTGCTTATACATCTGCGGAATATTGCCACATGAAAAATTGGATGCATTATTTTCAACCAGATGGTAGTTCCAACTCATAGGAAACTTTGCCTGTACCATGAATGATCTGATAAGGACCAACATATATCGAGCTAGGTTTCTCTTTCTTGCCAAATTTTTATTACACTTTTCATCGGTGATGCTTTCACGAATACCCAGTCATCAACCTAAAATTCCAAAGGTCGACGGTGATTGTCTGCATATGATTTCTTTCGACTTTGGGCTGCTAATAACCTCTCCTGAATAAGCTTCACTTTATCTACAACTTGTTGGACCATGTCTGGGCCTATAGGTTGTGTCTCACCAATATTAAACCAGAAAATAGGTGACCAATATTCCCTTTAAATTCAATAATGTAGGCCCGCAACATGTCTTCTAGCGTCTTGTTATACCCCGTACTTTTGTACCTTGGAACGTTTTTAATGCTTCTTAAGGTTCTTAAGTTTCTGGAAGGGTTCTTAAGTTTCTTTGAGCTTCTTAAAACTTCTTGAGCTTCTTAAAAGTTACCATGTGAGCCGGATAATCTATAATGCTATCAAATAACTCTAAGGAAGGGAGAATGAGATACCCCATAATAGAGAAGATTGGAAATAGGGTTGTAAGAATTCGAAAGAAGTTGGAGACCAAATAATGAGTCATAGGACTTGACTTACTTACTTAAGCTACCAACTTAGAAGTCTTACATACTTAAGCTACTTGAGTATATTCCAAGCTTACGTAGCAAGAATTATATAGGTTCGTAAAGTAAGACGAGATTACGAACCCACAAGGGAAAAAAAAGGTGACACGTGGTAGCACGGAAGAGTGCCACGTTGCAGTATGGAAGAGTGCCATATGGCAGCAGCTGGAAGTGCCATGTGGTAGCAGCTGGATCAAGGGGGTGGGCCCCCATATGCCACATGGAAGCTCATGGTTAGAGGAAGTGGTGTGTTGGTCCAATTAAGGCTTGACACATGTCACCACTTAGGGGTTAACACGTGTCACCCATAAAGTAGCCTATATATATGTTTTATGATATTTAGCTTCATCCTTATCCCATAAGTTCCATACTTCTCTAGAAAATTCAAGAGGAAAAAGGAAGAGAAAAACCCTAGAGCTAGAGAGAAAGTAGTGGTGGCTAAGGGGAGAAAAAGGTAAATTTTCCGATTTTGTTCTGTGAATTAAGTGTTTAAGGTATACCATGATGTTATGAAGGTGTTAGTAATGTAAATTTATGGTTTGGAGCAGCACCAAAAGGTTAACAAACAGCCACGAAGTTTTAGCCGCGCTAAAAGAACTTCCCAGGCGAGTTTTGGCAAATTTTGGCGAGTTTCGGGCAAGGTAAGGTTTTCCCTTTAAAATTGGAGTTTATGATGTTGTTATGCAATGTATTACATGTCTTAAATGAGGCTGGAAGTGGAAAACTTGTATAAGGATGCTTGACGTTAGAAACAAACTAAATTGAAGTCGTTATAGTTAAATCGAAGTCGAGTAGTGTGTTGTGATTGTGGTGCTGCAGTTGCAACTAGTTGGATGGAGTGTTTCAGGGATGGAAAGTATTCTAAAAGGGGTTTGGGTACTTCTGGTTGCATCCACACGACCCTCCGTTTCGTATTATTAAAGATTTTATGAAATAAAGGTTAAAAACTCTATTTTGGTATCGTAGTTTTGAGCTAGTTGTTTGGAGTTTTATTGAGTAATGTTAAAGTGATTTGATTTTATATATAGCTGCTGGTTGTTGTTGGTAATATGGCTGCTAAGATTAGCAGTTGGATAGGGCAAGTTACAGGGGAGATACTGCCCGATTTTCGGTAACTTTGGAACTAGTAGTAAACTAGTCGAGGGAAATAGATAAGAAAATGATTCCTATGGATACTTGGTTGTGGATTTGGAAGTTGACAGTGGAAGGTTATTAATCTTAGTATTGCTTCCATATTAAATAGGTTCAAAAGACGATGAGGCAAACGTGGTGAAGGGTAACCCATAAGAGGTATGTGAAGCTACCTTCTTTCTCTTGGCATGTTTTTGGCATAAGTATGTGAAGCTACCTTCTTTATCTTGTCATGTTTTTGGCATAAGTATGTGAAGCTACCTTCTTTATCTTGGCATGTTTTTGGCATAAGTATGTAAAGCTACCCTTTTTCTATCTTGATATGTCTTTGACATCAGTTATGATGTTATGATTAAATGTTTATGGTACCGAGTCCCTTGATGGGCCAAGTAGGATATATGTTACTATCTAAGGATTAGGTCGTATGTTCCATGGCACATATGTGTATGATGACTATATGAGGGGAAGTAGAGAGTATGTAGAGCTTATCTCTTCTTTTCTCTTGGCATGTCTTAGTCATAAGTGGTTGGTATATGTACTGTGGGGATAATTCCATTCATAGAGCCCCGAGTATGGCTCATAAATCTTATTCACTTATTGATGTTAGAACTCCTGCAATAGTTGAGTTATTGTTTAGTAAGTATTCTACATGACGAAAGGTAGTACACGTGAAGCCTATCCCTTTCTTCTCTTGAAATGGCTTAATGTAAGTGAAGCGGTATACGATATGAGTTAGAGGTAATTCCATTTATAGGTTCTGGGTGTAACTCATGGCTTGTACTCACTTCTTAATATTAAAGGTACTAAAGCAGTTGAACTACTACCCTCGAGCCTTTCATATGTTGGGTAGTAACTGGATACGCAAGCTCGTATTCCTAAGGGCTCTAGGGCGATGAATGTTTGTGATTGCATAAGCTGTGTACCATTATATTGATGCACGTCTATGATGCCTGAGGCTCCACTTAATATGATCCCTAATGACCCTTAGAGGGTACTCAAGACAAGTACTATCCAGATCTTCAAGTAACGGTTCACTTGGCTATTTCATGGAGTCTCAGCTAATGATTTAGCTTGCATATGGTTACTCACTGCTCTGCTCGTGCATATGGTTAATATATCTTCTACCGAGTCCTTCATAAGAGGGCCGGGTACGACTGAGTCTCATAAAAGGCCGGGTATGATATAAGATGATATAAGTATTCACCGAGTTCTATAAAGGGTCGGGTATGACCGAGTCCCATAAATGGCCGGATATGATATATGTATACGATGGTAAGATGACATGATTATTGACCGGGTCCCATAAAGGTCCGGGTATGGTATATATACGCATATGATGACATAATGATACATTTGTAACACCGAGTCCCACAATGGGCCGGGTACGAAATATAACACTGAGATACATAACGTCGTTTTACAAAATGCAGCTACAGTGATTTATTAATTGTTATACTTGTTCCCTGCATCCCTATGTCAATTGTGCGCTCCTTGTGGTATTTTATGCTTTACATACTCAGTACACATATCGTACTTGTTGTGTGAAAAAATAGACGGGGTTTAAAAAATTGATTTAGAAATAAACCAATTTAAAAGGAGTCGCCATTTAATTTTTTAAAGGAATTAAGAAAACTTTAATTTAAAAGACTTTAACAGAAACAAGTCTTAAAAATTTAGAGAAAAGGGTACGAGGTTCATATTACTATTTTAAGAAGGTTTTAGTACTTAAAATAGCCGCTAACATGCGGTTGTCCAACGACATAAATTATTTGACTATTTAGAAAATATAAAAAAGAGAGACACTTGAGTTTGTTTTGACAAATTTAGTTATTTGAAAATACTTAAAATATTTGAAAGGAGGATTTATGATCAAAATGAGCAAGAAAAGAAAAATAATATAGATATCATTTAGGTAAAATCATTTTAAAAGGATAAATATTTCATAAGAGAAAACAGTTCCTCTTTTGGGGGATTTAATAAGTTAAACCTAACTATAATTAATATCTAAGCAAAATAAATAACGTAAATACATAAATAAATTATTACAATCCCAAATTAAATATAAATGAATAAAAATAATAAAAATCTGGCCCAACACTTAGTTTTTGTACGTTTGGACTAAGTAGTTGGGCCACCTGCATTTGGGGCTTTGGGCCCATTTCTCCATATCATAGTTATATATACACTGTATATCAGTGTATACAACACAAATTACCTGTATATCGGATCGTATATTAGGGGTATACGATCTTCGACATCAGTTTCCTATGCAACTGTTCATCACCTTCCTTTATAGATAAGTCCGACTCGACAAGAGATTTGGAATTTTGAGCCTCCACGACTCGATTTGATAATGCAAAGGGGAAAATAAATCCACAGAGAACTCGGAATATATCCCACATGATACAAGAAGGAGAAAACAAAAGGATTAGTAACACACCCCAATGACAAGAAAAACCAAAGATCAAAAGGATGAGAAAAAAAGGAAAAATAATAATAATAATAATAATAATAATAATAATTTATTAAATACTTGGACGATTCTAAAAGTGGATGTGCAAACTATTTATAAATTTGGCACATTTGAAAGATTTTCTGGTAAAACAACTGTTAAAACTACCAAATTAAGTTTTACCATGGAAAAGGAAAGTGATATTTTCCATCTATTTACTCAAGATGATATTGATTATTATAAGCATAAAGAATTTAATTATTTGCATATTGGATTGGTTCAAGTTGCTTTTAAACCTTAAACTTTGAAGGGTTTACCTGAATCTTTTATTGCTGCTTTAAGAGATGGTAGAAATTTAAGTTGGAATAATTCTTTAATTGGCACAATACAATCTAGTTTGGCTTATGGTGCTGTATATTTTAATGCATATCCAAATTTGAATGTTGCTTTATCTGATGTAAATATCTTACAGTCTTTGCTTTTAAATGTAAAAATTAATGGTTATAATTATTTACCTGAAACTGAAGTGATTTGTATTTGTACCAGAATTGTGTATCGACCTTTGTATACTTTATCACCTAGGTGTCGTATTGCTGACCAAAATAATGAGACTGTATTATTTGAAAATAATTTTTCTAAATCTAAAATTATCACACGTAGATTAATTAAATGGGAAGAAATTAATTTCCCTGAAGAATGGATTATTGAGGAGGCTGCTGTCCCTCAAAATATTACTTGTGAAGAACTTGCTGAAATTTCCCAGACTTCTGATGGGACTATTAGACTTCGTTTTAAAAATGATAATATTCCTAGAATTACTAATTCTTTTTCTAGATTAACTAGATTTGTTTCTTCATATATTTCTCCGGCTAATTACTTAGTAGATATACCATCTAGGGCATCTACTTCTCAGATTAGAGAAACTATTCCTCAGAGATTTGATCATATTATAATTGATAATAAGAATATTGCTAGAGGAGGAGATTTAAGCGAACCAACAGATTCTGAAATGAATTTTCCAAACGGTTTAGATGTATAGTACACCTATTGATTTTAGTCCGGGTTCACCGGCAAGAAACCAAATATCTGAAGAATTTTTTTGTCCGACATGGGAACCTTTTAGACAATGGTTTTTTCCCTCATTTTCCCGAGAAGAAAAGAAATATTTTCAAGAAGATTTTTATGCTGATATGGCTAAAGAAAATATTTTATTATCATTTGTACCATGGTTTATGATTAAATATGTGGGTCAATATTTATCTGTTATTGAATATGAATATAGATTATCTACTGGAGATATTGTTATTTCTTCTTTACCTCCCATGCAATCTTTTGAAATTTATAAAGAAGGAAAAACTATCAATTTTACTATTTTTGCTAAATTATTTAATGATAAAAATGCTTTAATAAATTGTGAGCATGTGAATTTATTGTTAAAACAATAAAATTATGCTAATTATTATTTGAGTGATTTGGGTGAACATATCATGTCTTTACATAAGCATCTTGATAATTCTTTAAAGCAAATAAAGATTTTACAAGAAAAAATTGATTTATTTACAAACAAAAAAGATAAGGGGGAACAAAAGATTGTTAGAAATACTTTACAACCACCTCCTAAAATTTCAGATTTCAAAACTGAGTCTTCAGAAGATATTGAACAACTTTTAAGGGATAAATTAAAAAATATAGATTTGTCTTCTCATATCAAGAACTTGGATTTAAAACCTCAACCTGTTTTATCTGCAAAAGAGGAAGATTTTATTGATCATCGTGCAAGACATGATTTTTCTGTGAATAGGATTAATACTAAATGGGCTGATAAACCTATTCAACGTAAGTATTATTATAATAGGCCTACTCCTGTTGATGTTTTGAATGAAGAACGAGAACATGTTTTTAATAACAGTTATAATTCTCGTGAGATTTACGAATGGAATATTGATGGTTTTAATGACAAACAGATTTTCACTACTGTACATAGAATGTTAATGTATAGTACTATTTCTAAAGTTAATAAAAATCTTGATAAAAAAATTGCTTATATGATTGTTGCTGGTTTTACTGGTCAGTTAAAAGGTTAGTTGGATAATTTTTTAAATGAGGAACACCGAACTACGATTATGAATACCACTACAATACAGACTATAGCTGGTCAATTAGCTTATCAGACCACTGATGTTTCTACTTCTGAAGGCCAAAAAAGGGCTAATGCTGTTTATACTTTAGTCACTACTATGGTTGAACATTTTTGTGGTAAATGGACAGATGAAGCTAAAATGATTAGAACTACTTTACAAAATTTACGCTGTCGACAGTTATCTGATTTTAGATGGTATAAAGATATTTTCTTAAGTAGAGTTATGGAATTGCATAATTGTAGTCATGAACATTGGAAATCTAAATTTATTGATGGATTGCCTTCTATTTTTGCTGAACGTGTTAGAAAAACTCTTTGTGGTACTGAAGCTAAGGTTCCTTATGAAAAACTTACTTATGGTAAGATTATCAGTGTTTGTACCCAGGAAGGCTTGAATGTTTGCAACGATATTAAGATGAATTATCATATAAAGAAAAATAGATTAAATGAAAAACAGCAATTAGGTGAATTTTGTGATCAATTTGCTATTGATATGCCTATTACTGCTAAAAAGAAAAAAGTTTATCCTTCTAAAGAAAAGTTTTACAAAAAGTCTCGCAAGGTTAAGCGTCATGATTTATCTAAGTCTGATTTAAAAGATTTCCCTAAAAAATATAGGAAAATGTATAAGCAAAAAGTTGGAAAAAAAGATTATAAGAAGAATGTTAAATGCCATAAGTGTGGTAGATATGGTCATTATGCTAATGAGTGTAAAACTCAGGAAAAGATTAAAGCATTACATTTGGATGATAAATTAAAAGATTCTTTGTGCAAAATTCTTTTATATTCTGATAATGATGGTTCTCCTTCTGATGCTAATGAAACTAGTTCTGATTCTACTTCTTCTTCGGCCGAAAACCAATTACGTGTTTTACAAAATGAAGATTTATATTCAGATTCTAATCGGTCTTTTTCTGATGATGATTGTGTACCCTGCCAAAATGGATTTCCTTGTGAAAAAGATGATAATTTGTATAATCTGTTATCCAATTTTCAGGATTTAACCTTGACTGTTATAAATGATGATAAGATTTTTGATATTCTGAAGACTGTTAAGAATAAAGAGTTACGGAACAAAATTTTTGATATCATTTTTTATGAAGGAGCTAGTAGTAGCAAAATAGATGAAAAGCCTGCTGAACTTATCAGACAACCTGCATATTATTCTATGGCTGATTTAAAACAGATTTTGAACCAAAGAAATTTCTTTTCAAAAAATATTACTAATTCTGATTTACAACAAGAAATTAGTATTTTAAAGGAAGAAATTATTCACTTAAAAAATCAAAACAAAAGTTTTGATAAAAGGATTTCAGGTCTGGAAGATTCTAGAACTTTTTATTTACTTTTACAAGCTAATAAACCTGATGAAAATAATAAATAGATTATGTTAGAACCCAATTTACAAAATACTGATGATGATTTTTTAAAAGTAATTAAGTTTGATACTAACAATGAATTTTTACAAAAGCTTAGTATTATTACTTCACAAAAAATTTATATTAATATTACTTTGCAAATAGATTATAATTTTCGTAAGGAATTTATTGCTTTATTTGATAGTGGTGCAGATATTAATTGTGTGCAAAAAGAGATTATTCCTTCTAAATATTTCCATAAGACTGCCCACTGTTTGAGATCTGCTAATGGTAGTAAAATGAAATTATGTTATAAATTACCTGAAGTATTTTTATGTAATAATGGTGTCTGTTTACCTCAAAGTTTTATGATTGTTGAAGATATTTCTTGTCAGATTATTTTGGGGGTGCCTTTTATGAATGCTATTTTTCCTTTAAAATATTGGGACAATAGTAAATTAATTGGTTCTTATAAGAATAAAGATTTTCAATTGAATTTTATTACTAAACCATTTACTAAAACTATAAACCAGATTGTTGATAAATTGGTCTTAAAAAATCAACAAATAGATTTTATTAAAATGAGGTTTCTTTAATGGAAATAGATGTTGTTTTAAAAAATCCTAAATTACAAGAAAAAATAGATTTATTAACAAACCAATTTATTTTAAATATATGTGGAGACCATCCTAGTACTTTTTGGAATAGAAAAAAGCATGTTGTTACTTTACCTTATGAGGATTCTTTTGATGAATTAAATATTCCGACAAAGGCTAGACCTTGTCAAATGAATTTTGATTATTTAGAGCTTTGTAAAACTGAAATTGATAATTTATTAAAAAAAAATTTGATTAGACATTCGAGTTTTGCATGGTCTTGTACTGCTTTCTATGTTAATAAGCATGCAGAACAGGAAAGAGGTGTTCCTAGATTAGTTATTAATTATAAGACTCTAAACAAAGTTTTAAAATGGATTAGATATCCCATTCCCAATAAAAAAGATTTACTGGATAGACTGCATGATGCCATTATATTTTCCAAATTCGATGTAAAATCAGGATATTGGCAAATACAGATTTCTGAGTCTGACAAATATAAGACTGCTTTTAATGTGCCTATGGGTCAGTTTGAATGGAATGTTATGCCTTTTGGATTAAAGAATGCTCCTTCTGAATTTCAAAGAATTATGAATAATATTTTCATTCCTTATACCAATTTTATTATCGTTTACATTGATGATATTCTTGTATTTTCTAAAAACATTGAAACACATTTTAGACATTTGGAATTATTTCAAAAAATTGTAATCCAAAATGGGTTAGTGATTTCTAAACCAAAAATATTTATTTTTCAAACGAATGTTAGATTTCTAGGTCATAGTATTGAAAAAGGTAAAATTAGCCCTATAAATAGGAGTATTGAATTTGCTTCTAAATTTCCTGATGTGTTAGCTGATAAAACCCAGTTACAAAGATTTTTAGGAAGTTTAAATTATATTTCTCCTTTTGTTAAAGATTTGGCTACAGATACTGCTATTCTGTATGATAGATTAAAAAAGGATTCTAAAGCTTGGAGTGATTTGCATACTACTGCTGTTAAGAATATTAAATTAAAAGTTAAAGAATTACCTTGCTTAACTCTGGCTAATCCCAATTGAATAAAAACTGTTGAAACAGATGCTTTTGACATTGGTTATGGTGGTATTTTAACCCAGCATTCTCCTATTGATAAAAAAGATTTTATTATCCAATTTTATTCTGGCAAATGGAATAATAGCCAAAAGAATTATGCTACTGTGGCAAATTTTTTTTTAGCTATTATTAAATGTGTTTTAAAATTTCAAACTGATTTATATAATCAAAAATTTATTATAAAAACAGACTGTCAGGCTGTTAAATTTATGTTTAACAAAGACTGTAAGCATAATGTTTCAAAATAAATGTTTGCAAGGTGGTAAGCTTTATTAGCTCCTTTTGATTTTGACATTGAATATAAAAAAGGTATTGAAAATAGTTTACCTGATTTTCTTACCAGAGAATATATAAATTAACTATTTTTATGAACAGGATGCATCAGAATTGGTCAGGGTCCTCCAATCGAGGGCGGGCAAGACCCCAATATGGGAATAGATTCCAGTTATTAGGCTAGATTCCAAGGCCAAGTTTAAGTGGAGCTTTTCCTACTCCAGGAGCGTCGTTATCGACAGCTGACAATGTCAGTGTTCGGCCTTCCTACGAAGATTACCAAAGCTACTTGAAATTTATGAATGCCAGCCATGCTGGAACTCTTGGGGGTAACAATGTTACCAATCAACCCACCTCAGTTGAGGACATAAATGAAGAAGATTCTTTTGTCTCCATAATTGGCAAGTCTGATAAAGAAATTTTTGAGACAAGTTCCCAAAAAGAATTGATTTTATATATTGATCCAAAAGATTTTCAGTGGAAAAATAATCCATGGACTGTGATGAAAAGATATCTCAGTAATGCATTATTTCCGATGCAGACATACAAAACCAGATTACATTATGAAGTGATTTTAACATCAACTGGGTCTGTTGAAATTACCTATAATAACACTGGAGGCCCGAATAAATCATATTTTACATATTCCAAAATGATTATTAAAAGGTTGATTTTACCAGAAGAATGAGGATTAAGCACTCTAAAAGATTCTCAGTATGTCCACCCAATAACTAAGACATCTGTTAACTTTAATTATTGGGATTATGTTGAAGCTTTTTCTAAAACTTTATACTACGAAAATGATGACCACAAACACTCATGGTTTATCAAGATATGTGCTCAAGTTTTTCGAAGTACCATAATACCTACTTGGTTTATCAAATGGTGGTCTCTTTGTGGACCTTCTCGGAGAATTTTACCCAAACCCTTCGTAGATTTGCATGATCGTTGGCTTGATACCACTCCAAAGATTCCAGAACTCGAGAAGGAGGATAGATTATTCAATGGAACCCCATTAATGAATTTTTTCCTAGAATTTTCAATCCATTAGATCCTTAAATGGACAGTAGAGGTAACAGAGGACAATGATAAAATACCATGCCTCTGTAGAAATTTTCATATAAAATTTTGGTCAAAATTGATTCAAAAGGATAAAGATAGCAGATTATATGGCCAAGATTTATTAGATGAAATTAACTCCGCCGTTATCAAATATGGCAAAACAGAATAGATTACAGTTTCAACGGAGGAAAGTCATTTTGCCAAAGTTGCCAGAACCTTGAAGATTAAAAAAGGAGGAATTTTATCTCAAGAAGAACTTATTGCAGCTTACATGGAACAAGTTAAACGGAATATTCAGACCCAGTTTGGAAATAGTGATGATAATTCTATGCACAATCTTAATGAAGATTTTGAAGACTCTCAAAGTGTTAATAGTATTACTTCTAATGATATTCCAGAGATTATCAAAAAAGCAGAAGAAGAGATTTTTCAGTACAAAAACAAGAAAATTTAAACGGACTGCACAAGAAAGCGACAGGCAGACAGATTTGATGGAATGAACAGTAAATTTTACTGTGCCAACAGTGATTTCACTGTTAAAATGTTGGAAAATAGATGGTTACTGTAGAATTTTACTATTTAAAACTGTGTACTTTTTGACTTTTTGCACATTTTACTGTGCACTTTTTAGATTATAAATGAATGCATTCTGCATTCATTTCGTTTCAAGTTTTGGTTACCCTTTCTCTCACTACTCCTAATTCTCTCTACCTTCTCTCTACATTTGTATTACATAGTGTGTAATAGTTGTCAAATAAATAAAAGTTTGAAGTTTGCTGTAATAACCCCAGGCTACTGGTGGTCCTCCAGGTACTTATTTCTTTCTTTCTTTTATTAAATTTTGTTTAACTTAGACCCATGATGGGCTAAGTATTTAAGTGTTAAATAATAACTAATATAGATTTTTAGGATACCAAATGACAATGACTCTAAAATAAGAGCTTTTCTTTAATGGGTTACGATTTTAGTCAGGTTAAAGTTAAAACAATTTTATAGTAAATTAAGCTTCAATCATGGCGCTGGTAAGCCCTAAAAGGGGTGTTTCCGACATGATTAGTAATGAATTAATTGGTTTAAAACCTTGTAATTCTGTTGGTAAGTCCTGTATGACTGATAATGTCGCCTAGGGATGTTCCCGGTTGGGTTTTAAATGATTGATTCGTGGTTTACATAAAATAAATTTGACTTTATAAAATTGCCAAACTAAGTAAAAATTCCAATAACCCCTAATGATAATAATAATAATAATAATAATAATAATAATAATAATAATAATAATAATAGAAGTCTCCATATACACACTAATATGAAAGCAAATGTAAAAGAAATAAGAATACTTACAAGGGCACTAAATATTTATATCGATCAAATTATTGCCAACACTTATGCACCAAAGCATTTAAAGCCCAAAACATATATTTTTAAGAGACCATACTAAACTTGAAACTATAAACCATGAATAGATAGGCTTAACATTGTAAGTGGGGCTATTGTACCCCAAAATCGATATGCTGGTCATGTTTTAGTCCATTGTAACAATATGGGATGCAAGAGAATTCATATGTTCAAGTTCATAACTAGGCACATATTGAAAACACAGAAACTTGAAACTAGAAATCATGAATAGGTAGACTAATTGACTTTCAAAACTTAATAGTCAAACAAATGAAGACCGAGACAATCGGGTAATAAAGTTGATCCATGGTCAGATTCGTATTCGTATTAAAATAGTACTCAATATTCAAGGATGCACATAGGCACTACATGGTATACATTATCCTTTAAATCAATAAACTCATGCTTCAAGTGACCTTAAGGAGAGAACCTTAACAAAACTTAAGAAAACTCATGACATTTAGCTGATTGATTTGGTGTAAAGAACAACAAAGGGACATGTAAAGTTACATTCAAAAACTAAACATTAACAGGCTTATTAACTTGTTTCAAGCTTTAAAGGACTTCACACCAATCTCGACTACCTTAAACATTAAGAATAACAAAGTCAACATTTAAAGTTCTTCAAACAATACGATCGAAGAAACCACTCTCGAGGTGCCAGAATCAAACAAACCCAACATTTCGTTTAGAATTACTCGTCAGCAGAATGACATAAAGGATCAAAATGCATTCAAGCAGGAACAAAACCCGAGAGCTTAACAAAATACTCAAACAAACACAACATGTTCTTGACAACCCACATAAATAACGAAATAAAAATTAATAAATAAGAGATCACCTTCTTTGGTGCAGCGTTCTGGGACAAGACGAGTTTGAGAGGATTTCCACAACAACAGAAGAATAAAGAAAAAATGAGGAGCTAACCAAGATGAATCTTGGACTCAACCCTTTTTCGTTTTAATTGAACCTATAAGAACACTACTTTGCTTCTCTATATCAAATTGTCTCTTCTTCTTTTTTTCGTTTTTCCTCCTCTCCCCCTCAAATTCTTTTCTCCCTCTCCAAAAATATCCCCCCCCCAAAGCTCAAAACCAGACTAAAGACAAGAAGACCTGTCTAGGAGCCATACCTTCAGTGTACTAATTGTCGGGCGTGCTCGAGGAAGAAGATAGGACAGTGCGCGCGACATGGGCACATACACACATCTGTGTGTGTTGTTGAGAGTATGCGCGTATACGCATCGTAGGTATTTTTTAGGTGTGCCCGCATTGAAGGTCTTTTTGTGTTCTTCTTGAAGTGAAAATGGAATTGGGTTTAAGTGAATCAGAAAATTTTTGTTTTTCGTCGGTGTCCTCCAGGAATGTTGTCATTGTAGTTTATTTTATTATTAGAAAAATAAGCAAGTTGAGACATGAGTAGACTTCCATTATGAAAAAGAGCAAAAGCATCCTAATTTACCATTTCCAGGAATTTGTCCAATAAAGTTTCCCAAACCTGCCACACTATGATCAGTACAAACAAATTATATTCCTGTTCTTTGAATATGGACAGACTTTCTTAATCAAATAAAACACTTTTTGTCTTCCCGAAATTGACATGAATCATTATTTAGTATGTAAACTATTATAATATATATGAAGGGACACAAAGGGGACGGGTGGCATGCATTGGTATGGTTATGGAATATGAAATTGTGTGGTGGAGGGACTTGTTATATATATATATATTATTACATTTAGTTGTAGAGTTAAGGATAGGAATTAAGATGGAATATTTGAGTGGTCATGTGTATA
The DNA here is from genome assembly GCF_947179165.1 of Solanum dulcamara. Taxonomy (NCBI): domain Eukaryota; kingdom Viridiplantae; phylum Streptophyta; class Magnoliopsida; order Solanales; family Solanaceae; genus Solanum; species Solanum dulcamara. The sequence continues at coordinate 45,005,472 of NC_077248.1, read as the reverse complement.
GGTGTAGTTGTTAGAAAATGAATTTTGGGATTAAAAATGGTAAGACTTGGAATTAAGAAATGGGTCACATGATTTAAATTATAATAAAAAAAAATCAAAAAATTAGCCAAATTAAATTTAATAAAATATCGGCTAAGATTAAAATAAGATGAATAAGAATTAATTAACAAGCTTCTTAATTCTAACAAGATAAAGTAATTAACTTAATTGTGAACTAATTAATTTTAAGATATAAGTTGTTAGTTGCACTAAATTAATTAATCATCATATTTAGTTAGAAATAAATCTTTTGAGATGATTTTGAATAATCGTAAAAGTAGGGTTATATATATATATATATATATATATATATTTATGTTGTTCAAGAGTTATAAAAATATCAAAATTACTTTAAAATAACTTTAAGCTATTTTGGATTTTCGCAAGCAAATTATTTGAAATTGTTTCAAATTGAAGAAGCTTGACAACTAATATATGTTTGTGGAGGGTTAAAATTGGGTGTCAACAGTACTGACCCCCTCTTTCCAGGGGGCTGCATTTCATGCCCGCAGGTACAAATACACACTTTGGGGATCCGCCAGCGTAGAAGTCCCACTCAGCAGTTCATAGGCGCTGCATTGTGCTGGAGCCTAGATTTTTGTACTAACCCTTGATGTATATATTTATTTGTTCAGGGGTACGGCGGGGGCCCTGTCCCGCCTTATGTTACTATTCTTACTCTTAGAGGTCTGTGAACATGTATGTGGGTTGTATATGTATGTGTGTACAGTTGTGCCTATATGTCTTATGTTTTGGGTCGTTCTCTTTGTCGTGGCAGCCTTGTCGGTTCGCGAGTGTGTTCATTATGAAATGAACCTACATGTTACGATAGCGTCATCAACTTATACATTGTGTTTCCTTATGCTGTCTGTTGGTACATTATAAATCAAACAGGAGGCAGATTGACTTATAATTAGCAGAGGTACACGTGAGTGTCTAGTTCGGGCACCCGTCACGGCCGCGGGGTTGGGTCATGACACGTCTGAATGGTACACTCGGCCTGTCCATTAATCTAAGGGAGAAATATCATACTAAGATTCACCTATGTTCCCAATCCCTTCTGGAATGATTTCTAGAAGTTAGTGGTAACTTGAACTTTTCTGTCTGAAATAATAAATATGGGAACCTTGTGAATTTTTACTATTCTCTGATATACAACCTCGTATAGTCCCAGTTAAATATATAGTCTTAACTGGAAGGAAATGGGCTGATTGTTATCAGCCTATCTATAATACCCCATATGGCTCATACTTTCGTAAAGTGCGAGGTGAGCCTATAATGAAGTCCATATTCTGGAATCTTCTGCTCCACGTATTACCTTTCGATTTCTTTTCAAAGACTTTAACTGTCCCTCTGCTTTTTAGCTCTCAACCTCAAACCTTAGGGTTGGCTTCCAAGTAACGCTGGAGTTCCCTCATATAGTAACTTTACATAGCTTCTTCGTGCTCCTTCTATCGCTAACTGGTATAGTTCTGGAAAAGAAAATTGACATACAAGTTCACCATCTTTTAATAACTATCTAGTTCTGATCATCTTTCTTAACCCATCCTACAATACCCTTATCCCGGCTCGTAACAACCCCTAGACATATTATCTTGTATCATTCTTTTATCTTTAGCCTAGACTCTTCTATTTCCCTTGCACTCAGACCTTGCTCTTAATCGTCTGTCACACGTTATATTGCAACCTTTGCAAGAATATACGAAGGTGATCAATTTATCCCATATTTGCATCCCTCTGTAACATATGCCAATATCCTCACTACATTGTCATTAGTGAGTCCTTACTCCTCTTATCATGTACTCACTTACTTGGCCTTATTCTTAACGTATAGGCATTTTGTAGGTTGGATAACCTTTCTGACTTCCATTTATTTATTGTCGTCTTTCAAACCTAACTAACTTGTTTCAACAAGGGACCTTATTTGAAGTTTAAGCATCCATATAAAATATATTATAGTGTCAGTCGTTTCCATACTACATTTGCATTTCTCGTACTTGCTCTATTAATTTTTCAAGCCTTCCATCTTTGTCCTTCAAGGATTTTACTATTTTTGAGGTGAAATCGTATGCATGCAGTGCCCTTTTATACCTTCTGCCTTTGTACTCTTATTGTGTACCGAACACATACTTTTAATTAATTATTTTTTTCAACAACATACCAAGTTCGCCTCAATCAGGGCCTTACCTTATCACCATGTAGTCGTACTACCCTTTTCAATTCATAATTGTACGTTCCCCTTTCGTTTTGTACTTGTATTCATTTAATCATATCTATCTTAGGTGCTTCCATTAGATTTACCTTATCATTTTTCCCGTCTATGTCTATCTTTTATTCTGCACACGAGGGATCTTATACTACCTCTGTATCATTTGGAATACATTACTTCCACATAATCCTTTTTCTCATCTCCAATACGTATTCTCTCCATCCATATTTATTCGTATCATACCAATCATTCCCTAGCACCCATTCCACCTCATTGATCATCCTTCTACAACTTGATTTTTCGTAGTTCCATCACTTTTAGCATTCGTATCTTCGGCTACACATGTCATGACTTATTGTCACACTGTTATATCGCTTTCTTCTTGTTCACTCATTTCAGTTACTCTTTCTTTCCTTGTGCTTTCTATCATTTCCGTTATCACATAACCTTTATTGGAAACTTTCCCTACGGATCTTGATAAGTCTTTTTTTATTCCATTGCTCGCTTTTCCATTTCACACTTAACCTTATATTCTTATTATATGGATCACGTCCCATATTTAGCCACTTCCTCACTAGGCATTACTTATTTTCATAAAGATCCTCGTTATATTTACATCATATCCTGTTCGTATTCTACCCCATAGTATAACACTTCTTAACCTTTTTCACAATTCTTACTATGGGTTACTTACCCTTCTTAGTTAGTCTTATCCTTAATATCTCATATGCTGTCTTATTAATACTTCATATCCATCACAATTCTTTTTCCCTTGTACCTTTGTCTCAATCATACTGTTACTTCCTTTAACTATGTCTCGTCCCAGTTTATCGCTATGTATCAATTCAGTCTGTGCCTTAATATATCATTCTATCCAAATCTACTAGTCTTCTCTAAATCATCTTCTCAGGATCACAAGTCTTTTTCAACTTCATTTTACCCTACTAGTATTGACCTCCTAGTTTCTATTGCCATTAGTTCAGCAATTAACTTATTTCTTGAGGTCATCCATACTAGTGGTTTAGCCAAATTTCATCATTATTGTGGGCACAACCTTTCAAGACATACTACATCCCTGTATCTTATTCTCTTTTTTATTTCTAGGAAAATTTTGGTAGGGTTTCCTCTGTATTTCTTACTATCTCAGCACCTGCACACAGGAAATACCAATAATGCCTCACAGGACAGACATATATACTCATATCATATTATATCGTAGCCACACAAGGTGCCCAATATCAGTATGAAATGATGGACTTACCTCGTATGTCCACTGAACTGCACCTATTACACTTTCCTGTCTACTTTTCCTTCCACTTTTCAACTTTACATGTCAATAGTATTTCCACACCTTACCTTACATATCTCCTTCATGCCTTTGCTTACCTGCATGCTCTGTAACCTCCAATATCGTCAGTTACTTTCTTCTATTGATGTTGTCTTTCTGCTGAAATCACAAGTTAGTATGAGGAATTTCATTCCGTATAACTCGGCTCTATCGCATGATCTTAGATATGAAAGAAGGGTAACATCCTAAATATCCTGTAGCCTCTTATTTATAGATATGGTGCACAACATACTGATAAATAAGACTCTACTAGACACGGTCTGTAGACACTCCAAGGATGAACTGATGTGATACCACTTTTGTCACGACCCAACCCCATAGGCCATGACGGGTGTCCAAGATGGACACTCACGTATACCTCTGTTAATTGTAAGTAAACCTATCGCATGATTATGCATTGGCACAACCTGTCTCCTGAGGGGTCACAACTTATTATTTAGGCAACATAACACATAAGATGATGAGGCTATCATAGCATATGGGGTCGTCCCACTATATATATACACGCAAGCTAATAAGGCTACCATGATGAAGGGAACGTCCCAAAATATGATTCATATGGACATAATCGAACAACCATATATACACAACTCACACATATGTCTATAGACCTCTAAGAGTATTAACGATAACCTATGGCGGGACAGAGCCCCCGCCGTACCCTTGAATGGACATTATACACATTATAAGGCTAGTACCAAAAGCTAGGCTCCGATATAATAGAGCTTTTCCCAAACTGCTGTGTGGAATCTTAAGCTGGCGGATCTCCAAAATGTGCGTCTTTACCTATGGGCATGAAACACAACCCCCTAGAGAATAAGGGATCAGTATGATATATGTACTGAGTATATAAAGTATAACAGGACAACAACTAAAATAGGGATGCAGACAACAAGTGTAATAGTTAACAAATCACTATACTTGCACCTTATGAAATGAGGGCATGTATATCTTCCTCACATACCATACCTGGCACGCTGTCGGACTCGATGCTATAAGTGTATCATTATATTTCATATGCAAGTCTATATAATGTATCCGCCCCTTTGGTAAGGGACTCGGTGAGTAATTATCTTATCATTTATCAGGCTCGGCCCTTCATGGGATGCGGTGAATAATCATTTCATCATTTATCATGCCCAGCCCTTCATGGGATGCAGTGAATAATTATTTCATCATTTATCATGCTCGGCCCTTCATGGGATGCGGTGAATAATCGTTTTATCATTTATCATGCCCGGCCCTTTATGGGACGCAGTGAATAATCATTTTATTATTTATAATGCCCGGCCTTTAATGGAATACGGTGAATAATCATTTTATCTTTTATCATGCCCGACCCTTCATGGGACGCGATGAATGATGTACTAACAGCATGCACGAACAGAGTAGTGAGAAACCATATAAAAGTTAAATCATTATCTGAGACTCCATGAAGTCATCAAGTGAACCATCACTTGGAAACTAGGGTAGGAATCACCTACAATTGGATCATCCTCTTAGACTTAATAACAATCGTAATGAACTATCATTTGAGGATTAGAATAGTAGTCATCTCAAGTATCCTCTAAATGCCCTTGGGGCCATATCAAACAGAGTCTCAGGAATCATAGACATGTATTAAGACTAAGCTAAACAACTTATGGAATCAGAGACATTTTTCATTGTCGAGTCCTTAAGAATAGGAGCCTATGCATCCAATTATTATTTTGCATATAGAAGTCTCAAGGGTGATAGCTCAACTACCTCAAGAGTCTTAACATTCAGAAGTGAATAAGGGTCACGAGTTATACTCGGAGCTTATGAGTAGAATTACCCTCAAGCTCATATCATTCATTACTTAACTTGAAGACATGCCAAAAGAAAGGAGAGATAGGCTTTACATACACTAAATTTCAGCATATAGAAGACTTGAAAGAAATACTCAACTACTGCAGGAATTCTAACATCAAACAGTGGATAAGATTTATGAATCATACTTGGGGTTCTATGAATGGAATTACCCCCACATTTCATATATCCATCACTTGTGGCTAAGACATGCCAAGAGAAAAGAAAGATAGCTTTACATACCTGTTATGGGTTAACTGCATTCAAGCTCACTTCGTTACTCCTTTAACCTATTTAACACTAAAGTAATACTAAGGTTAGTGAAATTCGACTTTCCAGCTTGTAATTCTACCACCAATTACCCATAGGAACCAATTCCTTATTCGCCTTTCTCGACTAGTCTATTAGTTAGTTAGAAGTTAACAGAATTGAGGTAGCATCTTCCCTATAACTTGCCCTATCCGAACTTCCAATTATACCTCCGATTAGTACAGCCATATCAAAACAACAACCAGAAGCCAATACACAATTATTCCACTTCAACATTACATAAAACAAGTCTCAAACAGCCCGCTCAAAACTACGACTCTAAAATACGGTTTTCAATCTTTATTTTGCAAAATCTTAACCACACAAAATGGGACATGATATGGCTGCAACCAGCAGCACTTATACCCATATTTATACATGTTTCCATCCATGAAACACTACAAAACAACTTCCAATACAACCCCACAACAACAACGACACTAGCCAAATTTTAACCCGTTAGAATATCGTCAAAATAGCCCATGTACGGCCTGCAACATCCTTCAGCCATAACGTACATATTTTCACGTCTAAAACTCATATTTACACATCTATAACATTCTTAAACCTTTACCAAAATGTGGGAGAAGAGAATCAAGTCATACCTTGCTGAAAATTGACTTCAGAAGCTCCTTATCGCGACTGATCTTTCATGGCTGTTTGAATCCCTATCTTGCTACCCCAAATAATTAATTTACGCTGTTAATCACCTTAATTTAACCAAGATATACCTTAGATAATTAACTCACGGAGCAGAATTAGAGGGCTTACCTTATTTTGCCCTTAGCTGTCGCTACTCTCTCTTAGTCTCTAGGGTGTCTCTCTTTATTTTTGTTCTAAGTGCTAAAGAATAGGATATGTTCAGCATGTTGTACATATATACACCTCCTTAGGAGGTGACATGTGTTATCCCCTTAGGGTGACACGTGTCCAGCCCCCATTGGGCTACCACACCTATGCATCACTTCCTAGGCTGCCACATGGCAGGTGGGGTCCACCCTAAGCTGCTGCATCACCTACTTGACCCTTAGTAGGTGCATCACCTTCTTTTATGTGTCTTCACCACGTGCTGCCATGTGTCCAAGTAGGTGCATCACGTGCTCACTCTTTTTTTATGGGTTCGTAATCCAGTCTCACTTTAAGAACCTATGTAATCCTTGCTATGTACGTTCATTATGTACTCAAGTAGCTTAAGTATGTAAGACATCCAAGTCGATAGCCTACGCAAGTAAATCAAGTTCCACAACTTGTTATTTGGCCTCCAACTCCTTTCAAATCCTTTCACACCTATTTCCAACTATCACTACTCACGTAGGGCTAGCTTATGCTAAATTTGGGATAGCCTCATCCTCCCTTCCTAGACTTATTTGACAATGTCGTGGGTAACACGGATCACATAGTATCTTTAGAGAAGCTAAATAGATGTTTCCATGTATCAAAAGTACAGGGTATAACAGAAAACTTAGCCCGAGGTACATTGGCCCTTATCAGATCATTTATAAGGTAGGCAAAGTTGCCTATGAGTTGGACCTATCATCTGATTTGGAAGCAGTACATTCAGTTTTTCACGTGTCAATACTCCACAAATGCATATATGACCCTTCCAGAATATTTCCCGTAGATGAGTTCCATGTAACAAAGGAGTTATCCTATGAAGAGAAACCTATCGCCATCTTGGATTGGCAGATTAGAAGGTTGCAAACTAAGGATGTAGCTTCCGTCAAAATATTGTGGCAAAATACAAATAGAGACGAGATGACTTGGGAAGCCAAAAAAGGGATGAAACATAAATATCCGTACTTGTTCCCTATGTCTACAAGTAATCTAAACTCCTAAATTGATTGTATTGGTTAATGCGAGGCCTATGGATGAAAACTATTACAGAGAATTCCCAAAACTCCTTGTGAGACCTTATGAGATTAGTTAACATTCGAGGACGAATGTTCTAAAGGGGGAAGGATGTTATATCCCACATTCTTGGTACATGGAAACATTTATTTAGCTTCTCTAAAGTTACCATGTGATCCATATTATTCATGACATTATCAAATAACTCTAAGGAAGAGAGGATGTAACGCCCCATATTTTGCATAGGCTAGTTCTATATGAGTAGTGATGGTTGGAAAGAGGTTTGGAAGGATTTGAAAGGAATTGGAGGCCAAGTAGTGAGTCATGGTAATCGACCAACTTGAATAAGTTACCGATTTAGATGTCTTACATAATTAAGCTACTTGAGTACATGTCGATCTTAAGTAGCAAGGATCACATAGATTCTTAAAGTAAGATGAGATTACGAACCTACAAAAAAGATTAAGTAGTTAATGCACCTACTTCAAGTAGGTGATGCACCTACTAAAAAAATAGACCCAACCAAGACACGTGGCAGCAGCTGGTAGGTGCATGGATAAGGTGGACCTATAGGAGCTGGACACATGTCACCCTTGGGGTTGGACACGTGTTACCCTTAGGGATGAACACATGTAGTGGCTCGACACATGTCACCCTTAGGGGCCGATACATGTCACTTTTAAAGGTGGTGTATATAGGCTGAATTAGTGACTAAGAACCTCATTTTCTCATCTTAAACTTTAAGAACCTAGAGAGAAAGAAAGAGAGTTTAAGCCATGGCAAGTTTCGTCCATGGCTGAGGCAAGGAGAGAATTCAATTCTTTCTCCGTAAATTAATTCTCTAAGGTATTTTCCGATCAAGTGAATATGATTAATAATGTAAATCAATCATTGGGGCAGCAAAGAGGTTCAACGAGAAGTCCATCAACTTTCAGTTGAGTTGTAGAGCCAAATTGCTAAGGTAGGGTTTCTTATTTCAAATTAGAGTTAATGATGTTGTAATGGAGAGATTAATTTGTATTAAGTGAAGTTGGAGGTAATAAAATTACATAGTTATGGTTAACATTGTAAATGGACAGAATATAAGTTATTCTAGTTGGATTAAAGTTTGGTTAGTGTTGTCGTTATTATAATATCGTATTTAAAGGTAATTTGTATATGTTGAAGGGCTGAAAATATGGTTATAAGTGAGTATAAGTGTTGCCATTTGCACCCACGTTATGCTCCTTCCGTGTGGTTGTGATTTTAGGAAATAAAGATCGAAAACCGTATTTTGATGTCTTGGTTTTGGGTAGGCTGTTTGGAACTTGTATTGAATAATATTGAAGTAATTTTATTATATATGGATTGTGGTTGTTGTTGTTGGTATGGCTGTGCTAATCGAAGGTTAATTGGAAGTTTGGATAGGGCGAGTTATAGGGGAAGTGCTGCCCAATTTCCGTTTACTTCTTAAATAATCAATATACTAGTCGAGAAGTGTGAATGAGGAAATGAGTCCTATAGGTAATTGGTTGTCGATTTAGAAGCTGGAAAGTCGAAGGTTATTCATAATAGTGTTACTTTCGTGTTAAATAGGTTAAAGAGGTAACGAGGCAAGCTTGGTTGCGGTTGATCTATAACAGGTATGTAAAGCCTATCCCTCTTTTCTTTTGGCATGTCTTAGATATAAGTGATATGTGATATGAGTTTTGGGGATAGTTCCATTCATAAGCTCCGAGTATGACTCATGACTCTTATTCACTTATGGATGTTAAAACTCTTAAAGTAGTTGAACTATTGCCCTCGAGCCTTCTATATGTTGAATAGTAATTGGAGGTATAAGCTCTTATTCCTAAGGACTCTACGATGACAAATGTCTCTGATTCCATAAGTTGTTTAGTATTGTCTTGATACATGTCTATGATTCTTGAGGCTCTATTTGATATGATCCCTAATGACATTTAGAGGGTACTTGAGACAATTACTACCCTGATCTTCAAGTTATGGTTCACTTGACTATTCTATTGAGTCTCAGATGATGATTTTATTTGCATATGGTTACTAACTTCTCTACTTGTACATACTATTAATACATCTTTCACCGAGTCCTAGGCCAGGTATGTTATCTTGCACATCTTCACTACATCTTCACTGAGTCCCTCACTAGAGGACCAGGTATGATATGATATATGTATATGGTGATATGATGATGAAATGATATGGTTATGGCACTGAGTCCCATAATAGGCCGAGTACGGCATAAGTGTACACTACTCTATTCATCGAGCCCCTCACTAGAGGGTCGGGTACATTATATATATACATATGATGATATCATGACATAATTATGATGCCGAGTCCTAAATGGGATGGGTACGGTATATGATGATGATATACATGACTTCACTTTATAAGATACAAGTACAGTAATTTATTAATTATTATACTTATCTCCTAGATCCTTATTTCAGATGTAATCCCCTTTGTGGTATTTTATGCTTTATATACTCAGTACCAACTCTGTGCTGACCCTCTCTCTTCGGGGGGTCTATGTTTTATGCCCGCAGGTATAGACTTGTATTTTGGGGATCCGCCAGCTTAGAATTTCCACTCAGCAATTTTAGAAGTGCTCCATTATGCTAGAGCCCAGATTTTTTAGTACTGATCTTTTGATGTATATATTCATTCATTCAGGGGTAAGGCGGGGGCCCTATCCCTCTATATGATACCGTTGACACTCTTAGAGGTCTGTAGACATATGTGTATGTGGGTTGTATGTAAGTTTTATTGAGTTGCATCTATACAATATTGTGAATGTTAATATGTAATGGAAGCCTTGTTGGCTTGCGTGCCCTTTTATGATATAAGTAGTGGTGACTCCTCAGAAGACAAGTGATAGGGCTATATGTAAATGAAGATGTATGACCCATTGGGGTTCTTATGTAAGTTAGTATACTATTCGTAGTTCAGATTGACTACATCCAATAGGTATGGATACGGGTGTCCAGGTCGTACCCCAGTTGCGGCCTACGGGGTTGGGTCATGACAGAATCAGCCCATAGAATGACACTGTTGGGGCACTCTTGCAATGCTTTAGCCATCAGAACATCAGCTTCCCTTTTGTAGTCATGCCTAGATTCAGCCTACACAACTGCAAGCCATACCTCATGGTTTTGAGGATTCCTCTTCCTGGCCATGGTAAGAACTGCTTGAGCTTTGCTTAGCCATTCATCTTCTCCTCTAGAGAAGCAAAGGATAGCCAAAGGGGTATTATACAATTGGGGAAATTCTTCATGCCAGATTCAAATGCATCCTTTGCCTTGTTAGAATTACTAAGTCTTTCTTCCAACTATGCCAACATCAACAAAAGTTTGAAAAATAAGGGGAAGCACCTCAATGCTTCATCCAGTAATCTCCTCTCCTCATCCACATTTCCAAGCTATCTCTCCATAATGACAGACTTCATCCAGACCCATTCCAAGCCTCCCCTTTCATGTGCCTTAGCAAGAAGTTTCCTTGCCCTCTCTGTCTCACGACTCTCAAACTCTAGCTTGAAAGTAGCAAGCCATATCTCCTCAGAGTCAGGAATTGCAGCAAATGCTTCCTCTAGAATTGTTCGAGCTGCAGGAACATCACCAGCAAGCCACTTCTCCTTGGCACTCATCAACCATAGAATCTCAGCCTTTGGAATATAGGTAACTACTTTTCGAAGCAATGCATCAAGCGATTCCCTGGTGCCATGACTTTTCTCGAGCTGTGCAGCTTTAAGCCAGATGCTTTTCTTAGTTCTAAATATAGTAAGAACATGTGCATAAATATATTTTGTTGTTTCAATAAAACCCCTTTTCTTGCACTTCTCAGCATCTGCAACCTAGCTCCTCTTCTTATATTCTTCCTCAACACCAACCCCAACAGTGTTATTTATAATAACTTGGAAAGTCCCAAGAGAACCGACTCTTTCATATCCTTCGGCCTCCTTCATCCAAGCCTCCCTATTAATTTCCAAACCTTCTCTCTTCAAAGCCCTGATTGCCCTTTCAATAATTTTCCCAACTGAAGCAGTAATCCCATCGGCTTCTTCAAGTCTAGCTGCAGTTATCCAGATGGCAGGCTCTTTAGGCAGCTTTTCTATAGCCTTGTTAAGTACCTTCTTAGCATTTTCATAAGTTTCCAACTTAGCAAGAGAAAGCCACGGCTCCACATGCAATGGACAACATTCCACAGCCCTTTGAAGCAAAAGTCTAGCATCTTCTTCATTGGCCAACTCCACAACAGCTTTCCACAACCTCACTGAAATGGGGATATACTCTAGAACATTCCTCAACACATGGGTCTTATTTGTCGTATCATCCTCCAACTTTGAAGCCTGCATCCACAACTTGACTGAATTAGGATTTGCTTTAACACCTTGAGCAATCACTACCTTAGCCTCAAGGGGGATTGCCAAACGACATACCTCCGACTAGTCATCCTCATTCTTAGGAAACTTTTCACAACCTTTCTTTATCAACTGTCTTGCTACCTGCATCTTCCCTGCAACCTTCTCCAATCTAGTAGATGCTATCCAATTAGGAGGATGCTTTAGATTCGTCTGAGTAATCGACTTAAGCAATAATCGAGCCTTCTTTATATCATAAATCTCAGCATCGCTAGTAATCTTCATACTCTTCAAATAAGTCAAGTACCCTTAGGATCCATAATAGTTTGCCCAGTAACAGAGTCCAAAATCCTATCCAACCCCACTGACAACACAGTTCCTCTCCCTTCACCCACCGCAGTCAAATATGCAACTGGCGTCTCTGAAGAGGGTGTCTTCATGTCATCAACTATCCTGCTCCTCGGATTTAATGCAGTTACATGCTCTTTCTCATGCCTAGCATTCTCCAAAAGGGTATCAAGAACAGGAACAAAACTCTCAAACCTCCTCTTCTTGTTTCACAATGAATAATCCCCTATTTCAGGTATACTATCCCACTCATCACTTGACAATGTATACAATTTTCGGATTTAAAGCTTGATACTTTTCAATTTCTTGCTTTAACCTGGCTTCTCTCCTATCTTTACTCCTAGAATCCATCTTCTGATCAATAGATTCCCAAATAGCATCAGCTTCTTTACCATCTTTATCATACTCAACAGATACAAACAACCCCACATCATTACTTTCAAATTCATTGAATTTCTGGTTCTCATCATACCCCATTTCCTCAGCATCATCCTCTTCATCTTCCTCCCCTGCACCCTTTCCATGGCCACGTCCAACTCTAGTTGCCGGTGCACTACCAACAGCTGAACAATTAGGGAGGTCAAGAGTAGCACGGGCCGGTCCAATATTAGAACAGGTCATGAAACCTGTGGCACCATGAACTAACCCAGCAACATAATTTGAGGGCGGTCTAATGCTAAGGAATTTGAGTTGGGCTTTCGATGCCTCGGGAGATTGCATACCTCCGAGAAGAGGAATGTACAGGGTTAGAGTCGAATTAGGGGAAATCCCTAGATTGGATAAGGGTGCTTCAAAATCCAAGAGACGCCGTCAGGATGAATAGAGTCGTTGTTGAGTGATTGGGATATGGAACTTTAGATAGATTTCTAAGGTTAGGGTTTGAAGAGAAGTTACAGAAGGTAATAACTCACAACATATACCATATGAGCATTAGAAATTGAAGAAACTGAAAAGTCTAAAGGTTGCAAGAGAGCATTAATGAGATATGATGGCTGTCGCATAGTATTTATTGAATTGACTGCTACAATCAACTAAATCACCATTATTTGCATCGATTTACTACTAGCCTAACGCATGGGAAAAAATATTTGGTTCATTTGTTGCAACTTGTTTGGAATATGAGGCAATATATATATAACAAGTTGGAACATTTGAGTCATCTGGTGCAACTATTTAGTCACAAGTACCAACATATCGCTGTTATGTTGAAACAATTGACGCTACATTTACAACATAAGTATCAAGGAAGTGGAAGTGGAGAAGTGAAACCATGTAAATATTATACAGTGTAATACGTGTCTCATTCGTTAAACAAATAAATGAGCGGGATTTTGTATATTTTTATTGGGTCGATGAAACTTTAAAAATAAGTACAAATTTTTTAGTTAGTTAATAAAAATATAATATTTATATTATATATTTCTAACATTTAAATTAAGAATAATAACTATGTTTAGCCTCTTTTATATTCATTGTATGTTATATATTGTGAGTAAAATGTTGCAATATTTCTGACATCAGTGGTAACATATAATTCACAACAGCATTAAAAAATAATTTTTTTTTAAAAAAATGATATGAAAAGTCTAAAGTTGCAGGGTATCAGTAACGTGATGGGACAACAACATCAGAGCAATTATTAAACTCACTGCCACAAGCAATTGACTACATCAAGGCCATTATTAAACTCACTGCCACAAGCAATTGACTATGTGGTCATCAGCTGCAGATTGATTAGCATACATGGCAACATATAGATCACAAGTTGCGATGTTTGAGTAATCTGGTGCAACCTATTAATCACTAGTTGCAACGTGTTCATGATATGTTGGGACATTTGACTAAATAACTACAGCATATTAAGGAAAAGGGGTGTAATTTCCTATATATATATATATATATATATATATATATATATATATTAAAAATAACAAAGCTGCATATGTATTTATCATCTATATTATCATATCAATAAAGATATAATTGTATACTAGTACAGTACCCAGATTATGATCCTCGTATATAATGAACAAATAAATTTCATTTCTTGTTTACTTTAGTGAAAATAAACTAGCAAACAGTAAAAATTATCATATATAACTTCAAATTTTAACAGTAAGGACAGTAGCGAAAGGTCTACGGATACAATCAATTTCAACGTCATGATCTCTAAGAATAACAATGAAAATCTACATGTTCATAGTCACTATTTTCACTACCAAGCTAGTCTCGCTTCTTGCGAACATGAGGATGTACATGCTGAATTGTGCAATATTTGGGCCTTTGTTCTAATAAAATATTGATCACTTTCTATATTTTTTCAAAATAATAATATTAGTAAGTGTGAATTTAAACATATAAAAATAATTTCTTTGTAATAGTTAATTTACATTTAATATTACTAATGCATAATATAGTATATCACTAATCAATGTTATTGGACGTTCATAAGTGATTTGTATAATAATATTTTTTGAATATACGTGTTTATAAATATTCAAATTTGATGACATTATATTGTTCCAAATGAATTGATCAAGTTGATGGAAATTATTGTAGTTAAACTAATTTGGTTACAAACAATGTTATAATTGCAGCATCCCACATAGTCTTTGAATACTATATTTGATGATTTAATATTCTATTAATTAGCAGCATGTCACACGTATTTTGTAACTTTGAGTTCAATTAGGCAACATTTCTGTCATAATTTGGAATATATAATGCAGCAGATCATAGAAAGAAAATGATACGGATTGAGGTCATGCATTATAGTAATGTGACGGTTACGGCAGCCAATTTATTGCACTGACACATACTTGCAATTGATTGACAAAAGTTATCGTCATTTGCATCGGCTAGATACATTCTTAATGCTTGAGGGGGAAAATATTTGGTGCATTTGTTTTACATAGGTGGCAACATATTGTTGCAATTTGTTGGACATAGGTGGCAACATATAGAACACAGGTTGCGATAATTGTAATATAAAAGTGAACTTTCGATGATCGTTTCGATTACGCAATACAATGAATTCATGATCTCTCATCAATAATAAGTTAATTAATTGTGTTCAAATATAAACGTGAACTTCCCATGATATCTTCAATTACACAATACAATAAATTCATGATCTCTCCCTAACAATAAGACAATTCATTA
Source organism: Solanum dulcamara (assembly GCF_947179165.1). Classification (NCBI taxonomy): domain Eukaryota; kingdom Viridiplantae; phylum Streptophyta; class Magnoliopsida; order Solanales; family Solanaceae; genus Solanum; species Solanum dulcamara. The sequence goes on along the minus strand of NC_077248.1, from coordinate 44,990,022 downwards.
TGTTGACATATAAGCGTGAACTTCTGTTAATCGTTTCGATTATGCAAAACAATGAAGTCATGATCTCTCATCAAGAATAAGTCAATTTATTGTGTTGAATATAACTGTGAGCTTATGTTAATTATTTCGATTATGCAATACAATAAAATCATTATCTCGCCTCAATAATAGTTCAATTCATTGTGTTGAATATAACTATGAACTTATAATAATCTTTTTGATTACACAAAATAATTAATTCATGATGTCTCCTCAACAATAAGTCCATTCATTACATTGACATATAAATGTGATCTTTTGTTAATCACTTCGTTTATGTAGTACAATAAATTCATGGTCTCTCTTCAATAATAAATTAATTCATTATTTTGACATATAAATATGAACTTATGATAATTGCTTCAATTACGCAATACAATGAATTCATTCTCTCTCTTCAACAATAAGTCAATTAATTATGTTGAGATATAAATGGAAACTTCCAATGATTATTTCGATTACGCAATACATTGAATTCATTATCTATTATCAACTATAAGTCAATTCATTCTGTTGAATATAATTGTGAACTTCTGTTAATTGTTTCGATTACACAATACAATTAAATCATTATCTCTCATCTATAATAGTTCAATTCATTGTGTTGAATATAACTGTGAACTTATATTAATCATTTCGATTACAAAATATAATGAATTCATGATATCTCCTCAAAAATAAGTCAATTCATTATGTTGACTTATAAACGTGAACTTCTGTTAATCGCTTTGTTTATGCAATAAAATGAATTCATGATCTCTCCTCAATAATAAGTCAATTCATTATGTTGATATATAAAGGTGAACTTATGATAATCGCATCGATTACGCAATATAATGAATTCATGATCTTTCCTCAATAGTAAATCAATTCATTAAGTTGACATATAAATGTGATTGCGCAATACAATGAATTAATGATCTCTCATCACGAATAACTTAATTAATTGTGTTGAGATATAAATGTGAACTTCTATTAATCATTTCGATTGCTCATTACAATGAAGTCATGATCTCTCATCAACAATAAGTCAATTAATTGTGTTGACATATAAACATGAACTTCCGATAATACATTCGATTATGGAATACATTGAATTCATGATCTCTCATCAAATACAAGTCAATTCATTCTGTTGAATATAATTGTGAACTTCTATTAATCTTTTCGATTATGCAATACAATGAATTCATGATCTCTCCTCAACAATAACTCAATTCATTATGCTGAGATATAAACAGGAACTTCCGATGATCATTCTGATTACGCAATACATTGAATTCATGATCTTTCATTAACTATAAGTCAATTCATTTTGTTGAATATAACTGTGAATTTATGTTAATTGTTTTGATTACGCAACACAATGAAATCACTATCTCTCCTCAAATTAATTGTGTTGAGATATAAACGTGAACTTTCAACAATATCTTCGATCACCTATTTAATATTTTTATTTTTGAAGTATCTTTCGGTGGAAACTTTTGAATTCTAATTTAAATTTTCGATGGTGGGAAATTGTAAAAATTTTCAAAAAATATACATATGTATTAAGAAGGCCAACTCTTGATTATTTCTATAAATATCACAACTCCTTTTTTAAAATAAGATAAAACCTTCACAAACTATCACGACCCAAATCCGGGTGTGATGGCACTCATCTCAACCCACCGAGATGAGTCAGCCTAATAACCAATGGAAAGTAAATGCGGAAGTAATTGAGATAAAGCAAGGTTTAACTTAGTCAAAAATAAATAAATAATCTCACAATCCCCCAAGACTGGTTGTCACGTGTACAAGCCACTAATACATTACCAAAGTACGAAAAAGAATACAGTCACAATGTCTTTGTCTCTAGAATAAGACTAAAACATAATAAAAGAGTAAGAGGTGTCCGCTAGATGGATGTAACAGCTACCTCAATACTCGAGATGATAGCCTCAGACGTGGTAGAGAACACTAAGAGATCAAGAAGGTCCGGGATCACAACCTACACAAGTGTAGAAGCAAGGGGTGAGTACCAAACAACATGGTACTCAGCAAGTGGATAACTAAAACTAAGCAAAGCTCAATAAATACAAGTACTCCTATCCTCCCAACCGAACCTCCTTAACTACAACCTGCATAAAATCAGCCCAACTCTCCACTTGTACAATAATAACAGTAATACAGTCCACAAATACTCATCAATAGTTTCATCAATGAATCATATCAAGTCAAGTTCAGCATATACAGAATAATAAAGGGGTAAACACGAATTCACAAATATCAACAAAATGCGATGAAATGCAATGAGATGATGCATGTCTGTCCTATCGGTACACATCCGCTGAATTACAGTCCAGAACCCATGGGGAACATTTCTGTCCATGTAACCTGCCACGAAACGTGTGGCCCATCCCCTCAACATATATATCTTGCCACGGAGCATGTGGCCCGACCCCTTTTATTTCATAATACTTGCCACGGAGCGTGTGGCCCGATCCCTTTGTTTTATAATACCTGCCACGGAGCGTGTGGCCCGACCCCTTTGTTTCATAATACCTGCCATGGAGCGTGTGGCCCGACCCCTTTGTTTCATATCATTTTCAGTCTCAACACAATATGTCAGAACCGATGCAATCAATTCATGTTCATATAATTCACGATAATAACATGACAATAATAATATTTTTTCCTATCTCACATCAACATAGTCATTTCACATGTCCAAAATAAATCCACAATCACAACATATCAATTCCACCAATACATGTCATTAGATCATCATTTTATACCCCTCATCTTCATTTTTAAGGCCAATCATATAGTCAATAACCAGTCTAATTCTCATTACTCCCTCGTACACATAACACGGAAATACAAGCATCTACAAGCTTAAACTAAGGTTTAAAAATTCACTTGCCTTAATTAATCAAGCAATTACTCCGGTACTTGAGCCTTTCCTTTTCGTTGGGCCTCTAAATAAGTATAATCTAATCAAATAAATAACCACAATAAGATTTTGAAACTAACAACATCCATATTATTATATGTCTAGCCTAGACCCAAAACCTACCCAAATCTATAATCAAGTTCCTAATGTTGATGTCAAATAACATTTCAACTCTCATATTTTCAATTTTAAGCCTAGGGTTAGGTTTTAATTTCCCCAATATCATAAATTTAATGGAATTCATAAAATATAATATACCTAATATTTAATTATCTACCTCAATATATCAAAATTTGGGAACTAACTCATTCTATGTCATTGAAGTCAAATCTGAAATTTTCTTTTCGATTATGTCCACTCATAATAAAATAAACTCACATGTCCAATTTCAGCTAAAACGGATCATTATTCGACCCCCAAATCACGATTTTATATGAAGAACCCTAGAGTCATATTTTCTTATTTCAGCATTGTTTCTCCACCAATATATCCTAAAAATATGTTCATAATCATATGAAAATTTAATGGAAAGGATGAGAATAATTACCTTGATGTTTTAGAATGAAAATCCCTATTTTTCTCTTCTCATTTATTTTTCTTTTCCCCTTTCTTTTCTTTCTTCCTCCGTATTTCTTTTTCCAATTTTTTTTCCTTTTCGTCGGCCGCTGTTCTCTTGTTTTTTTCTCATTACATCTGATGGCATTAGGCCATCAGATTATATATATATATAATTCTTTTTTTTTCTTTTCTTTTATTATTTTCTTTTTCTTTTTCCAAACTAATTATGTATTAAAATTTACAAACCCTACTAACTTATTTTAATAAATATAAGAAAAGTGATATAGGGTATTAAATAAATTAACACTTTAGCCCATCAATTAAATTAATTCTCTAAAATTATCCCTCAACTAATTAACCAAAGTTATCGAATAGTCCAAATAACCCATTAAAATTTTAAGGGAAGGGTCTCATATGAAAGGAGGAGGACTCATTCTCAAAATGACCTAATGGGTCATTACACAAACACTCCTTATATCCTAAATATGGAAGCCTTCACACCGATCACGACATTCTCTGTCCAACATTCTTGATTTCTCTAGAAAAAATGTATGCCAACCATGACGGAGTGGTAACATATTACCTTTCATTGAAATATTTTTTTTCATATTTTGTTAAGTTAATTATACACTTACATTAATATTTTTGTCTTCATAGTGGTTGCCTCTATCTGTTAGCCAATTTATCCCCTCATACACAATGATCGTAACAATCAATCATGTAGTTCCTGAAGGAACTGAAGACGGCTGTTATATTTGGATAGAATATTATGTTACTGTCGGTCAGTACGAAGGAAATAATCGACAGAAGATAACAAATGGATGGAGTCATTTCGTTCATAGTGTAGGTTTACATCAAGGAGATGTTTTGGAAGTTGAACTCTTCCATAGTTGTGCATCTTGTATAGCAATAGCTGTTTGTAAACTCCCGCTCTTTACGTTGAATGAAAAGATGGAAAAATAGTGTTTTGTCGTTCCTAAATATATATATATATATATATATATATATATATATTTCATGTGGTTTTATATCATGCTTTATTTTATGTTTTAAAATTTAAAGCTTATTGTGTTAATTGTTTTTTTTTTGAATTCAAATCTTTCTTGTTCTTGTTTTCTGCAGTCTGTTTTTTTCAACAATAAATGGAAGCGTCAAGGTTTGTTTATTGAGTTTTAAAACAGTAAAACTTGTCACAGTAAAGGAAAGAAAGAAAATGTATCTATAAATTCACGTCTCTCAAAATACACAAGTCAATGACTCTAAATACAAGTAAAAAATAAGGTCACGTGCCTTGGGCTATAAATATTTTCACTCACTCAACCCTCCTCATTTTTAATTTTAATTATATGTCAACTTTACATAGGGAAATCTCAAATCTCTACATGTCTCCTCTAAATAATTCTCGTGTTATACGTCGAAGAAGGTTGAACACCATCTGGGAGATCGAACTATTAAAGGATGAAGTAAAGCACCTTAATGATATTGTTGTAGATATGAAGCGTGAACTATGTGTCCTACATTATTGTTTTCTTGCCTTACTTCATGAGGTTAGCTATTACACCAAAGACGATGGTCTGGCTGGTGCCGGCGGTGTAGATGCTTAGTGAAGTAGTTTTTTTATTTGTTTTTATATATTTATTTTCCTTTTTAATTTAAAAAATGCATTATGTTTATATTACCAACATTTATTATGAATTAATGTTGTTTTGTATTATGTTTTTTGTCTTATTGAATTTATTTTTATTCATATACTTAAAACAACATAAATTATGATTCTGTGATCTTACAATACTCAGCGTTCTTTTAGACTTATTTGAGTAGATGCAGAAACAAAATAACAATATAAACTTAGGGGGGAGTGGAAGTGAACAGTGACTATTTCGGGTTCCCACAACATATGTTTGGTAATGGAGGTAGGAAATAGTGAACATCATCTCACATTAATAAAAGTGCATTAAAAGAAGGGAAACAAATCTCTATAGGTCTATTCAATACAATATCTACCTTTTAGTTAGATTGAACACTTCACCTCTCAAAAAGAAAGAAAGTTGAATACAACCCAAAAATAACTCTTCAAATTGGACCCCTCGGCCTCCCAAATGCTCTTTACCAGCAATATTATCTACATCTAAAAACATAATACCATGTCTTCCCAATCTAACGAAAATTACTGTGTTCGTAGAAGACGATTTGTTATCATCTGGAAGATTGAGCTCCTAAAGACTGAAGTAAAGGACCTAAATTATACCATACATTCAATTAGGCGTGAAATGATGATGTTGAATAATTATTTTATTATTTTGGCTAACCAGATTAAGAACTCCACTGAAGAGGGTGGCGTCAGTGGTGGTGCCCCGTGGTGTGAGGGTGCCGATGGTAGTGTCTGTGGCAGTGCGAATGACGTTGCACCATGTGATAATGTTGTTGTTGATGCTAATGATGTTGTTTAGATTTTTTCCTAGGTTATGTTGCATCGGTTTTTATTTTTAATTTCAATTATGTATTTGTTGCTTTTAATCTTTTGTTATTGCATGTTTTTATTTATTTTCTTAAAGTTTTTGAATTTTATTTTGTTAAATTAAAATTCAAATCAACAAAAGTTTGTTCAACTCATCATAGCAATGTAAATGAAGGAAAAAATGAAAATTAAGGAAAAATTACGACCACAAGAATTAAGAAAAGACAAAGTGAATATTTCTCTTTCCAAGCCGCCTCGAGCCCATAACCAAAGAAAATTAACATCAAATACTTGAGATTTATTCAGAGTTTATCTTTCCAAAATATATATGTTGCGTGTATGGATATGTTGGCCCAATTTTGGCTCTTTTACTCGTATACATATTCTTTCTTCATTATTGTTTTCCAACAAATTTATCATAACAATTTTTTTGTAAAGTAAATTTAATGTAATTAATGTTATTTAAATAAATAATTCAAATTAACAAAAATATGTTGAACTCATCACATAAGAAATGTAAATGAAGGGGAAATGGAAAATTAAGGTTAATTACCAAAAATATTACGACCACAAGAATTAAGAAAGAAAAGTCAATATTTCTCTTCCCTTACAGCCTCGGGCCCATAACCTCACAAAATCAACATCAAGTATTTGACAATACACTTATCTCACAGTTTATCTTCCGATATACTTGCGAGTATGGATATTTTGGGCCAATTTTGGCTCTTTTGGCAGATTACTCGTATACATATTTCTTACATCATAATTTTTCTCAATAAATTTATCGTGACAATTAATTTTGTAAAGTAAATATCGGGTCATTAACGTTGATTACAATAAAGCCAATAATTAACTTTAATTAAAATTAAAATGAGGGGGGAAATTATTTTATTTTACATGCTTCAAATAATTAACTTTGAGTTTGAATTATATTACAACATAATAAATAAATAAATAATCTTGAAAAGAAGGAAACAAATTTTTATAGGTCTTTTCAATATCTTCTAGAAAAGGTAGTGTTAGTAGGTGTAATGATGAACAATTAGTGTACTTATAACTTAACCAAAAGAAATAAATATATTGCGTGTATGGATATTTTGGCCCAATTTTGGCTCTTTTAATCGTATACATATTCTTTCTTACTTCATTATTTTTTTTCAACAAATTTGTCATAACAATTTTTTTTGTAAAGTAAATATCGTGTAATTAACGTTATTTAAATAAATAATTCAAATTAACAAAAATATGTTGAACTCATCACATAAGAAATGTAAATGAAGGGGAAAATGAAAAATTAATGTTAATTACTGTCACGCCCCGAGAGGGTACCCTAGGCATGACCGGCACTCACAGACCATCTCTGGCCTCCGATAGAACCACTTGGTCTCATCACTCATTCATTCATCAGTGAAAGACTTAAGTGAAAATAAGAATACTTATTTTGGTTCGCCATCATCAACATCAAATGAAAGAAATAATCCTTAAAAGAAGTAGTTTCAAAGGAGAACTACTCCAATTACATCATCAAACTCTGTCTATGAAGCCTCTGACACTATTAGACGGTGCCAATGACATGTCCATGGCTACCTAAAAAGAAACATAATACTCAATAATAATATAAGGATAAAGAGTTCCTCCGAATACAAGAAGGACTCACCAAATAGTTGGAAATTAATGATCTTCAACAATGCGCCTGTTGAACACCTGTAGCTGCATCATAAAATGATGCAGATCAAATAACGTCAGTACATAGAATGTAGAGTATGTAAAATGGCAGGAAAGTAAGGACAGATATCAAGAAACTTCTCTCAGGAAGGCTCGGCTCAGAACTCAACATCATCTCAACATCAATATGTAATGCAAGTTTAAAAATAATAATAATAAGCAGTGCTTACTCAGTTGAGAGTTTCTCTAACTGACAACCATCACTTATGAGCTAGTGATGATATAAAGAAGCGATGTCGTTGTCACATCCATCCAATACCTTGCCAAGGTAAAGGACATCACCATCTTGGATCCAATCATCAGTCCTCTTTTTGGGACTTAAGAGGCATAGCCTCCATCCTACGCTGGCTACGTAGTTCTGGGGTTTGAGTCAATTAAACTCTTATCCAACTCGGTGCTCAATACTACTCCCAAAACATATTCTCATATTAACCTTATCATCTAGTCTCATTAGACTTCAATCTAAAACATCAAACTCATCTCAATGCATCATCATCATTATTACCTCTTCATCAAATTATTATACTTCAAAACATCTTACTCAAAACATCATTTAACCTAAAGAATCAAATTCATTTAAACTCAATTCTTTTGCTCTTTCAAAACTTAATAAAATACATATATAGTATTAATTCAAATCACTCTTTTTGTCAATGAATATTAAAAGACAACATCTTTACTCAAAACATGCATAAAAAATATTCATGAACATCAAATCAATTAGGGTTCATGGAAAAGTAGCCACGAATAATAATTCCAATAATATGAGAGACAAAAATAATAATAATCTCAATGCATAAATATATCTAACTCAATAAAAGAAGAATTAACTCATTTAGAATTCAAAAATTAGGGTAAAACTCAATGATAACTCAATTACGATGAATTTAAATATTGGGCGCATGGACAAACTCAATCCAATGCTATGAATAGCCTCACATACCTGAAATTCGAAGCTTTACTCCAAATTGAAGATTTCAATGACCACTCTTGAACTCCTAGCCTTTTCTCCTCGTCGAAGCATTTTGTGTACTACCCAGAGTATAAGAATCACCGAAATAGTATTTCTACACTACTAAAAACTAAAACTATATTTGAGAATGAGTAAAGAAGTGTATAGAGAGAAGAGTTGCTTGACAAAGCTTGATGAATAAAATAAAAAAATAAGGTGAGTATTTATAAGTGTGGAGGAGGGACCTAACAATAAATAAAAATAATTATAAAGGATGATCTTGAAAATTCAATGGAGGATTGTGATCTCATGGATGATGTCAAATGGAGGACTATTGATGACATGGTGATGTCAAATGGATCCAGATCTTTCCATGGTTGGTGAGATGAACCTTCTTTTAACATAATACCCTTTTTCCAAGCTGCGTTTGAACAAGATAACTTCCTAATTAGGATTTGGTGTCTCATATGAATTGTAGATCTAGAAGAATACTTTCATGTCATTCAAGAATCAACCAATTTGAAGCATCTTATCGTGATATATGAGTTTTCTTCTACAAATACTTCATTTCGTCACAGCACCATGTGTTGTAAAAATTAATTTATTTGACCTATGTATCCTCCAAATCTTAAGATATGTCTTCAAGAAAGTTATAGGTAATACCGTTGGGATTATTTAGAAATTTGAATCACCTAATGTGGACTATTCTATGAAATATTATGCCCAAAATGTATAAACAACATCATTTTCGTCGAGATTGAAACACCATATACAACATTTTAGGGGGTGTTATAATTACCAAAAAAATTACGACCACAAGAATTAAAAAAAGAAAAATTAATATTTCTCTTCCCTCACCGCCTCGGGCCCATAACCTCACAAAATTAACATCAAATATTTAACAATACACTTATCTCACAGTTTATCTTCTGATGTACTTGCCTGTATAGATATTTTGGGCCAATTTTGGCTCTTTTGGCTCGTTAGTCGTATACATATTTCTTACTTCATAATTTTTCTCAACAAATTTGTCGTAACAATTAATTTTGTAAAGTAAATATTGGGTCATTAACGTTGATTATAATAAAGTAAATAATTAATGTTAATTAAAATTAAAAGGAGGGAAACAAAATTATTTTATTTTACATACTTCAAATAATTAACTTTGAGTTAGAATTATATTACAACATAATAAATGTCTTGAAAAGAAGGAAACAAATCTTTATAGGTCTTTCCAATATCTTCTAGGAAAGGTGTAATGATGAACAATTAGTGTAGTTATAACATAAACAAATAAAATATAATTCGATTCCATCGTTTTTCTTCATTTATATCGGCGAAAATTAATTAATTTTACTTTACGTAATGTCATACATTTTACGTTGAATTAGAATTAATACACCTCTCCTCTAAATCTAATAAATATGTATCTAAATTATCAAAATTAAAATAAATATATATATATATATATATATATAATATACAACCAGTATTTTTATAATTTTGTCTATAAATTTTGACTCCAACTTCTCCTCACAACCATTCCTAAGAACCACATTTTATAATCCATTCCTCTCTCTTTTCTCAAAATATATCGACCTCATGTTTACGAAAAATAACTCCTCGCCAACTCACAGCCTCTCCGGAGGTTGTAGAGAAGCTCTATTACTAGAAACAGGATGCATGTGAGTCGTTGGAGGAGAAAATGCACGAGCTTTTGATAAGGTTCATTCAGTGGAAGGGTAAGAATTGGAATGAGATGGTTCTCTTGGACAACACATTTCCCTTGACCCAAATATTCGAAGCCTTTTAGAAAGTCGTGAAGAAATATCCTAACATCGACTTCAAATATGAGGTTGATAGACTGAAAAATTCCTCTGCTAATGCAGTGCACCACATTTCGGACGACAACGACTCCATTAGTGAGCCCAAGAAAAAGAATTGCCAAAGATCACTGTTGATGTAGGTTTGTGCAATAGTGTCGTCCGTAATGCAGTGCACTTTGCAGTGAAATTGTAAGATATTTGGATGTCATTTTGTTTACTTCATGCATAGGTGTGCATGTTTTTTGTTATTGTTCTTAATAAAATCGTATTTACCTTGGTCAAGTCACCAAACAAATTTACGACACTTCTTACTAAAAATCATATTGCCGAAAATAACTGATGCAATAAATTCACTCTCATATGTTGCCACGTAACACTCATATGTCGAAACATAAGATTTAAAAGTTGCATCAGATGACAGTAATGTTGCAACATACACCTCAGTTTTCACAATAGAAGACTCATACATTCTAACATATGTTTCATATGTAGCAACATACGTCTCATATTTTGTGACTCGTGGGTCTTATATTGCGAGATATGAGTCTTATGCTGCAACATTACTATCATCTACTGCAACTTTTGAGTCTTATGTCACAAATTGTGAGTAATTTATTGCATAGTCTAAGTATTGTGTCACAATATAAGATTCATTTTAAATCTCCTAACTAATAAACATAACTTTAATGACTAATAAAACATGAAAGAATACATGAAATTGTCAAAGTGAAAGAAAACTAGTAAATACAAAACAGTCATTAATTATTACAATCTCCTAGATATCACTTTACAATCCAAACTTGATAAACGCAAGCGAGTATGATCCTATCCATTTGATAACTTATCAACATAAATTCATGGTATTTAATCTTGTGATAAATGATTATTATTTCTCCCTAAAAAATATTTAGACATCACACCTAAACTTGCTTATATTCGAAGGGGAGGTAGCAAAACAATCCAGTCACTCAACTATGTAGAGTGGTCATTTGACTATACCAACGAGATTAACAACAACGGAGCCACTGATTCTCATTCCAATTTTATTTAACAAAAGCTCTTTTTACAATATACTTTGTGCATGCATTCATCGGAGAGCAAGTATGGTAACTGCAATGACAAAACTAAGTAGCCTAAGCTATGTCTACCCCAACAACAGATACAGTCACCACAAAAAAAAATCAGCAAAGGAGTTAGATATGAAGTCTTGACCATGCATCTAGCAAAGATATCAACAAGGAGTCTGTGAGGCGTGAACAACTTACTTCTCTCCACTTTCGCTTCAATTGAGGAAAAAAGAAAGTCACTATTGGAAAATAATGATTAAAAGAAGAAGGGAAACTTACCTAGTTCTTCACAGCAAGAATACAGGATTCCATCTCTCAATTACATCATCATAGAAAAACATCTTTGCATGGAGGGTTAACAATATTGATCACCCACAAGAGAACGAGGATAAGACTAGAGTTCGGAAAAACAAAACAAAATACCAAACAAAACATTCCTAGCCAAGGCAAGAAGAAGTTAGAGAAGAAGAGCTTAGTGAGAACTTACTTGGGAAGAACACTATTTTTTATGGTTTAAGTTGGAATTTTGAGATGGTTTTTAAATCAAAAAATTCTTTTGTTGGGACTTGCCAGCTCATAGCCATATGTCTGTGATTTAACTAAACATGTCATAGACCATAGTGCATATATCAGTTGATACTATGAGATTAAATATCAGTTTATTTTCAATAAGTTTATCTATTGATATTAATAATATTAAAATAACAAAATATTATTATAACAAATTTGTTCACAATTCTTACTTGTCTTACAAACAATAAAAACAAGCTTTACGCCTTTTTTCATTGTAATTCATAACATAAGTTATTACTAGGTGAACTATTCTTTTTTGGTGACTAGTCATGATTGCTTATTTATTATTGTAGTATCTCATATGTTGCCACATAATAGCCATATGTCGCAACATAAGAATCATAGTTGCAACAAATGATAATAACATTATAGTATACGTCTCATACATTTCAACATAACACTCATATATTCCACATATTACTCATGTGTAGCAACATTCGTCCCCTACATCCAGAAAAACCATTGAAGCGACATACTGATTGTATCAATTTGCTTCAATTAATTTTTGGACCATGGTATAATACATTCATCTTTAAAATATTAATCGTTCTTGATAAAAATGAAATCAATATATAACACAAAGGGGTATAATTTAACTACTCAAATATAGTATTACTTGCTATATCAAAACTTTATACATCACCTACACAACCTCTACTTCCTCTACCAGCCCTTCTACATCTAACCCGCCTCCCATCACCCCTCTGATTTTGACTAGTCTCACTCTCTTGAGCTGCATCATAATAAGATATATTTCATCAACCACCACCTCTCCTAAATATGTTATCTTGAGCATATCTATTTTTGTTCATTTGAGGCCTTTCACGCAAGCACACTTCCCTTGAATTTCTAATGAATGTAACATTATCGTCTGAGTCTCGATCACCAATGCTTTGGACAGCCATATCGTCATTCCAATCGGAGTATGCATTGAAATGACCTTTCAAAATATTTTTGAAGTCCACATATTTAGTGTTATTGTCCAACACAAGATCATAGTTTCTATCTAACCATTTCTTCAAGGAATTGTACTTCTTGTACTCATCTGTCATTGTTGGATAGACTCTGGAAAAAAAAGTGCACAAGTGAGGCCGGATTACATCTCGTCTCCACCTACGCAAAATATACCTATCGTGAAAATGGTTAATCCGGTTGAGAGACATGGTCATTAAAATATGGCAGCAAACGATACCTTCGCTTTCAAAATTCTTGCAATTGCATTCAAGATATTGGTTATCTAGTCAATACTCCATAGTATAAGCAAAATGATTGCGATGAAAATCACTCCTGATTGAATGATCTGTTATAATGTACTTCTCAACTCCCTCCAGTGCATCAAAATCAACATGCTTTTCTATTTTGCAGTGGTACAACCTCTTCAAATACTCATTGAGAAAGATATCATAGGCACTTCGGGTGTAATGTGTTTGAACCTGCATCTCCCAATCAAATTCACTAAAGAGCAGTGAATGTGTCTTTATTGAATCAGCTTCTACATGTAGTTTCTTCTCGTATTTGTATCACAATTCTATCTCATATTGCTCGACAAACTGCTTTAGAGAGCTTCGCCCATTTATATAGCTATCAAAATATGCATGCATTGACTCACATATTTGGGTGGACACCATGCCAACCCAAAAGTAGTGCTTGAGAAATACAGGAACCCAATTTTGCCTTTCAGAATGTAGATTATGGAACCACATTCTTCCTCCAAGCTCATACTTTTGGATGAATGCACCTCAGTTTTCCTTGAATTCATTTATGGTGTTGGTGTTGAAAATTATTGATTTGAATTCTGACTTGGCAGACCTATAATCCGACACACCCTTTAGCCTTGCAGGTAGTTTTGTCATGATATGCCAAATGCAATACCTATGTATTGTGTCTGCCAGCACCTCTCTAATTGCTGCCTTGATACTCTCACATTGATCTGTGAGGATAGTTATTGGAGGTGTATTTCCCATTGCCGCAAGCCAAGTCAATAACACACACTTGTATGTCTTGGTATTCTTATTTGTGATCAAAACGCAATCCAAAAGAATCAAATGTTTGTGCTAATTCACGCCAATGAACGAAGAAATGGCATGCGCCATTGATTTACAAGGTAAGTTGTATCAAAACAAAAAACACCACCAAACTCATGATACGCATACTTGCAATGTGTGTGAACCCATACTACATTACGAAGTGTTGCACTATTATCCGTGTCGATAACGTAAAAAAATTCATCATCCTTTAGCTGTACATCAGAGAAGAATTTCTATATTGTTGCGGCATCGGTGGACACATTCCTCATCCTCCGTTGTTGAAGAATGTAATTTTGACAGTCTTTGGGAGTGCAACCCATTTTATCAAGACCACTGGCTTCGACTTCTAATAGTTTTATGTTAATTGAAGGTTTTATTCCTGTAATGTCATGACCTTCAAGGCTTCTCTTCAATGTACGGCTTATCTTCTTGTGGTAGCTAAAAAATGTGACAAATAAAGTTCCAATTGGTGATTGTGCTCTGTCATAACTTTTCAATCCGACATGAACTATCAGATTTGATTAGGCAGTTAACTCTTGCTCTACAATCAACCCTTTTAGTTGTTGTCCTAGGTATTGATTTTCTACTCTTGTCACAAGCAAAACATACATACCTAGCGTATTCACAACCTCCTTTGTTTGTACTCTTCTTAACAACACCAAAACTAGTCATACGACTTTGTTCTTTGTAAAATGAGAAAAGAGCTTTAACACTACCAAAAATCATACCTTCAACAGGGCCATCAATATTTTGTTTCTCGAAAATATTATCATCATTTAATGGATATTCTTCATCTTCTTCAGACCATATATCCTCAAAGTCAGATTCTTCTCCATCCAAAATACTAACAGATGATTCTTACTCTGCTTGATTAGACCTATTCAACTCTTCACGAAGCAAGTTTGGAAAATTTTCATCCGAACTCTCCAAAAAAATATCAGAGCCATCGCCATAGCCACTGTCTAAAGCTTCATGTTGTTCGTTATCTGTGCACATCAAACTATCATTTTCAGCTAACCCAAAAATATCATTCAATATTCAGTTTATTTCACTATTGCCATTACTATAATCCATTTTGATAAAATTGTATTACTTGAATTTACAAATAGCCCAACATAAAACAAAGACGAATTTAGAGAGAGATCTATGAAGTTAGGAATAATGCCAAAGAAATAAGAAAAGTTAACATGGTATTGATTTTGGAGGGAAAGGTTAGTGGTTTTGGAGCCAAAGGGCATAACTGTCAATTGGCATTTTGTGCCAATTTGTGACAAATTTTCATGCCATCTATATTTTCTAAAAAGAAAAATGCCTATTTTCTTTTTCAAAACGTAAAATGGTTAAGGGCTGAGGTTTGTGAAGCGGTGGATAAGGAAGAGTAATAAATAGGGCTGCTTATCAGACGAAACGGGCAGATAATTTAACTTAACAGTTTGGCCTATCGGATATCGATTTTTAAATTTACTAATCCTTTAGCCAACCTATAAGATATCGGTTGGTTTGGTAATGGATTAATAATTATCGGACGGTTATCGGGCGGTGTATTCTAATCTCTATGATACTTTTTTATTATGAACGCACGTTACAAAAAAGATGACTCTGTGAGCTAGGGGTTTCTTTACGCCTTTCCCACTTTTAAACTCTAACGTTTTTTTGAGTTTGGTGACTTGCTCTCTATTCTTTAAGCAAAATATATAATTATAGAAAAGTAAATAAGTTTTTCTGGCTTTATGAGTTTAACCTTTAGGAGATAGGACTAACAAAGGAAAAATATATAATTACTCTTATATATTATGATAAAATATTAAATAAGGCTAATATATTTAAAATAAAAGTGTAAGTATGGTAATTCTTCACGGGTTAACGGTTTACCCGATAAGAAAATTGAATAATTCGCCCCCACACCAATAAGCCATTAATTATGAAATTTTAATTCATTCCTCAACTGTTTATTCGATAAGACAATACCAATAAGTCAATAAGCCAATTTGCGGTTGGCTTATCGGTTATGGTTAGATTTTGAATACCCCTAGTAATAAATTGATATTCTTTTAATAAATCAATATGATATTTAAATTTTAATTAAATGAAATTTGAGTTGGAATTAGGTTCTAACTTTTTAACCTCTCTTATATATACTCTTATGGTGATATATAATATTGAGTTTCCTTCTCTTTTCTTTGTTATTGATCATTAGATTTATCACTGAATTTATTTACTGCATTTTTTATATTCTTCATTTTCAAGAACTTTTTGTTTAAACATTTTTGGTTTTTATATATGCAGATGAGTGATGATCGTATTACATGCTAAATATATTTTCTAATATATTTATGCATGAATTGAAGTAAGTAATATTTTTCATTCTAAAAATAAAATCACCTTTTATCAAAACTTTTAGTTAAGCATTTATCTTTTTAAATGCAAACTTTTGTTACTTATTTTATATTATTATTTATTAAAATAAGTGCTCATATTATTTTATTTTCTTGGTGATGATCTATTCATTTAATCTGATGTTGCAGAAAAATTTGGATGAAGTCAAGAAGATTGAGCAACGGGTAACTCAATAGCTTTTGTTTTGATGGAAAAATCATGTTCTTATTTATCATTTGTTGACCTATGTGGTTAATCCAAGTGGCAAGCTATGAAAAAATCACTTTTCAATTTTAAGACAAAGTTAATAAATATTGTAATAAAAGTTTTTAATTGAAAAATAAAAGTATTTGAATTTAAAAATAATAAACTTTCAAAAAAAAAGATTTTTGATTAGCTTAAAAGTAGAAACTATGGTTGAAGAGTTCTAAATGGACTCTTACTATTTAATAAACTTATCATTTTCAGATATTATAAAATAAATTTAAATACATTTAATTTAAATATTAAATTAAAAGATAATAATATAAAAATATAACAACAACAACAACAACAACATTAATAATAATAGTAATAACAACAACAACAACAACAATAATTAACAAACAAATAAAATAGAAAGAATAAATGACGAAAAAAAAGGGAGGAAGGGGGAACGTAAGGGGGAAAATAGAATTATTATACGGATTTTAAATTTTATCTAATAAGAAAATATATGCATTTTATTTTAAAAATTAATTTTAACTTATAAGAAAATATATGCATTTATTTTAAAAATTAAGTATAAAGAAGAGTAATTAAAAAATCTTTAATTAAAAAATTAATATAATATTTGAATTTGAATTTAAATGAAATTTGAGATAGAATAGAGTTCTAGCTTCATAACCTTTCTTATACATACTCCTACAATTATATATAATATTAAGCTCCCTTCTCTTTTTTCATTATTGATAATTAATTTTATTGGTTAATATATTTATTGCATTCTTCATTTTTTAGAAACTCCATATGTTTTAATATTTTAATTTTTATATGCAGATGAGCAATAGTTGTATTATAGGCTAATGTTTTTGCTATTATATACAGGTTTGAATTGAAGTAAGTAATTTGTTTTTGTTCTTATTTTGTTTGTTAGTTTTTTGATAACCTTTTATCGAAAATTTTAGTCAAGCATTTTAGCTTTTTAAATGCGAACTTTTATTATTATTTTTATATTATTATTTTATTAAAATAAGTGTTCATATATTTTTTGTATGTGTATGATGATATATTTATTTAGTCGGATATTGCATGAGATTTTGTATGAAGACAAGAAGATTGAGAAATTGTTAATTCAATAACTTTTGTTCAAATGAAAAGTTTTCTTATTTATTACCTTTTGACCTATTTAAGGTGTTTTTCTTAATAACATTTACATAATTGATTTTTTATCTATTTTATTGATTAACACTGAATTTTTTTATATCTTATTCTACCCACACGTTGCATATGTAAGTAGTTTTTTTTAAAACTGAATTAATATGAATGAAGTGTTTTAAAAAATACATTTAATAGTACATAATTTGAAACTATATAATAAGTCTATATTTAAATTCAGACTCTTTGAATTTTGATAATCTTATCAGATATACAGATCATTTTGAAACTTACCACTAATTTCAATTTATATTTGAGTTATATATTTGTAATAGATATTAAGTTGTTTAGAATTCTCCTAAAATTATAAAGAAAAAAAGTAAGTTCCTCAATTTATCAGAAAAATAGTGTCGTTATATCCAAAATAGTGTCGTTATAATTCAATGAGCATTTAGATATAAAAATTTAAGTAACTTAAATTTAAACTCAACATTTTATATATTGAAATATAAAAATAAGATAACTCAATTATTTATACGTGTAACACACACAAAAAAAAATATTCAAAGTCAAACTAGCAGAAAATAATTAAAATATAGTAGAAAAAATATACTTAAAGATCAGGGGGGAGAGATAATACTTTAAAAATATAATGAAGTAATTAGATAATACACATATTACTGTCCATAAATTTTAAATTGAAAAGATATGCATAACAAAATAAAAATTCAAACAATTTAAAAATTTAGGAGTAACAAAATAACTAGATTTAATTTATATTAATAAGAAGAGCTATCACGATCCAAAAAAATGAGGCCATGATGGCACACATCCCAAAACACAACCTGATAAATAAGCCTAAAAGTAAAACTCATACGAGACTCTCAAAGGGAAAGTCATGCCACGATTTAAATAAAAAGAAAAACAATGAATAAATTATCCCAAAACTTGGTGTCATAAATATAAAGACCATCTAATATAAGATTCAAGTCTGAAGATACAAAATAAGTCTCTAAATGATACAAAGGACTGAAAAATAAAGATAGATTAGTGACGATCCAAATCTCAGGACCTCACCACTAATCTGAGAATACAAAATCAGCTAGAATATCAGTTTCCACGTGAGGTACCCTGACTAGTATCTGCATCAGTAAGGGATACAAAAGTAGGGGTGAGTACAATCCACATGTACTCAGTGAGTTTTAGCTGATTGAGTATAAAAAAATAATCAAACCTATGAAATAAACTAAGGAACACTTCAACTTACATACAGAAAAGTCCCACTTCGACATCGGTGCCGCCAATTTATATAGAATGGTGCGAATAAATTAATCTCATAACAATAGCTCATAATCACAATTAACCAGATAATTCAAGCAACATTGATATCAATGCAATGCAATGTAATATGATAATGTAATGATGTGGTGGTATGGTGAAATCAAGACTGTCGCATACACCTGCCGAGCTATGCTACCAAGAAGGACCCATGGGGGTCTCGCAGACCATATACATCAATCATAATATCTCATCATCCTTGCCACCTCCTCGTGGTTAAGGGATCACAATGTATCCACTACCATGCCATAAAACTGTCTCGGTCAGGGACTCAAGATACAAAGGTTTAAAGGTATTTCAAAGGTCTCAACCTCAATAAATAGCAATGGGGAGGAAATATTTTAATATAAGTGTTCATTCCTTTCTCAACAATATTTTAATACTCAGGCATGCTCAAAACCCCTAACTTAACCCCTCAAGCGGGCATCACAAGTCAAATAATATCCTCAATCCTTTCTCACAGGCAAATCATGAATCACATGCTCTCAAAGCAAATAGAATAAAAAATAAGGCCCCCACACGGGCTATGTAATACAAATAAGCCCCCACATGGCAACACATTAATAAATAAGCCCCCACACGGGCATCACAATATATATAATATTCTCAACTCATACTACAACCCCATCCCAAGGTCTATAACATATGAATGACTAATTATCTCATCTCGATCTTAAAGTAGGATAACCAAACCTACCTCAATTATCAAAACCGCACTCGAACACCTCCACCAAAAAAAACCACTCGAATTCAACGCTCGGACTGACAACCCACTATCAATAATAAAACATACACATCACAAGGAGTCCAATGACACTCATATTGATAAGTTTCAGAATCGGGGTAAAATGGTCTAAAAACTAATTATTTTCAAAAAGAGTCAAATCTGAAATTTTATTTAAAAATTATGTTCTACACATCGAGTAGAGTTTGTGGATAAGAAAACCATTAAAATCAAGCAAGAAATCGAGTTTCAAATCATGAAAATATAATTTTCTAACTTGGAGGAAAACTCCATAACCCACCTTTGAAATCTTGATTTAAAGATGTTTTAAAAGATAATAATTGCAGAAACTGATAAAGGATAATCTCACCCTGATATTTCTTGCAAAAAAACTCACAATTTAGACCCAAGATTCATTAAAAACGGAGCTAAAATGACCAAGAAACAAACCTCCAAAAATCACAACAATTTCATTCTGAAAATGGCAAGAGAAAACAATTTTGAACAGTGATTTACCATGAACGGAGCCTCTACAGCTAAAATAGATTATACCATAATGATCCTTATGAAACACTCATCAATTTAGCCTCAAGAATCATTGAAAACGGACCCAAAATGCTCAAGATATCAAATCTCAAAATTCATCAAAAATCTAATCCGAAAATAGGAAGGACAGCTGCTATAACGTGAATTTTACCTCAAACAAATCTTCCCCATCACTTTCCTATTACAACAATGTATTTCTATTGAAAAAAATACACAACTTAGAGCTTTGAATCACTGAATTCGGATCTAAGATGACGAAGAAATCATCTTCCAAAGTTAACAACAATCTGAATCCGAAAATGGTCAAGGCAGCATCTAAAACATCAAATCTTACCTAAAATAAAGCTTCTAATCATGATTCTGATCTCACCAATGGATTCCTTGTGAAAATTTCTTGATAATAGACTCTTGAATCACTAGAATTGGACTTGAAAAGCTCAAGAAATGAGGGTTCAAAGTTGAGAGAAAATTCTGAAAATCTGGTGCAAAATCTGCACTTTTGCACCAATTTTTTCTGGTTTTGCATTATTTAAAATCTCTGAAAGGACCCTCGAAATTCGTTTAGAACCCGATAAAAATAAACCAGATATGCTACCCCACTAAATTCGATATTCTTGACTCAATGACACATTAAAAATTATCATATGAGATTATTTTAATAAAAAATGGATCCCACATCAAAGTGCCGCTTTAAGGCAAATTCCACAATGGGCCTCGGGATTATACAAAAAACTTCGGAAAGCAAACGAAGGATCGTTCTAGACCAAACTCAATATTCCAAAACTAACTGAGCTATCAGAATTTTCATCCAAGTACGTTTTCCAAGAATATTGACCAAAGTCAATCATAGGCTAACTTTCAAAGTCAAAGGCGCCAAATGACCCCAAACTCATATCGATTACCTCGATAGTCATGCCACAATGCTACTAGCCTAATTTGGCCATTCCAAAGATGATAGAACTATTAAAATTCAAATTCTAGGTCTTCTTGATCCTAAAACTCGAAAAGTCGCAACTAAACCAACTTAGGCCTTCAAAATACCAAAATGAGCTCGGGACCTCTAACAATTCAGTCAACACTTTTTATAGACCAAAAGCCATTCCTTGAATCCAACGGAGTCATCAAAATTTTATTCTGAGTATCAAAACTCTGAAAGTTGATCAAAATTAAACTTTGGCCCAAAATTCCTTAAATTCTCAACTCAAGACCTCAGATTTTTGTTACAACTCCAAAACTAATTTCTAAACTCTCCTAAACCAATTTCTATATTTTGGAGCAACTGGAATTGACAAAATTCCGTTCTGATACCCATAGCTCCGGTTGGTTTCAAAAATTACTTTTTTACCTCTTAACTAGATCTATAAAACTTAAGAATTTGCACAACTTACAAACCATTAAGATTTTGACACTTTCAACTACACAAACCAATCAAATTATACACGGGGGTACCAATAATAGAGGCAAAATGGTAATTTCAAACAATTTTTTTAAAAATGACTTTTAAGGTCATTACAACATCCACCAATAAAAAGGATGTTCGTCCTTGAACATAAGATAAAAGAAAGTACCTGGGGTCTCAAAAGGTTGAGGGTACCAGACCCGCATATCAGATTCTAACTCCCAAGTCGCCTCCTCAACAGGCCGATGCCGCCACTATACTTTGACTGAAGTGATCTCCTTGGTCCTAAGTCTACGAAGTTGTCTATCTAGGATAGCTGTCGACTCCTCCTCATTAGTCAAATCTAGACCACTCTACTGCATCATAAGAAATCACATGAGACTCATCTGGTATGTACATGCGAAGCATGAAAATATGAAACACCCGATGGACAGCTAATAATTTAGGGGGTAAGGCCAACTCATACGCCACTCCACCTACTCTCTTCAGGATTTCAAACAGGCCAACAAACCTCGGGCTAAGCTTTCCCTTTTTCCCAAATCTCATTACACCCTTCATGGGCGATATTTTAAGCCGTACACAATCACCCATCATGAAATCTAAGGGACGAACCCTCCTGACAACATAACTCTTTTGATGCCTCTGACCTGTCAATAGTCGACCTTGAATCAAACGTACCCGCTCTACAGCATCCCTGAGTAAGTCAGTATCCAATGCATCGACCGCAACAAAATCAAACCATCCAATGGGTAATCGGCCCCTACGACCATACAATGCCTCAAATGGTGCCATTTGAATGCTAGAGTGATAACTATTATTATAGGCAAACTATGCTAAGGGAAAGTGTTGGTCCCATCGGGCACCAAAATCAATCAATAAGTATGTGAAGCTTATCCTTTCTATTCTTTTGGCATATCTTGATAAAGTACCACATGATGCAAGCTTTGGGGAGTATCCCATCCATAAAGCTCCGAGCATGCTTTATGAGTCTTACCAACTTCCTAATGTTAGAACTTCCATAATAATGGAGCTACGACTCTCAAGCCTTCTATATGATAGAGGGTAGTAAGTATGTGAAGCTAACTCTTTTTTCTTGGTATGTCTTAGCACAAGTATGAGATGTGTATGAAATTTAGGAGTAATTCTATTCTTAAAACTCCAAGTATGGTCCATAAGTCTTATTAACTTCTCGATGGTAAAACTCCTATACTAGTTGAGTTATTGCCTCTCAAGGCTTCTATGCGATGGAAAGTAGTAAGTACGTAAACTATCCTCTCTTCTCGTTTGGCATATCCTAAAAGTAAGTGATATGTATACAAGCTGGGGTAATCTTATTCTTAAGTTCCGAATAGAATTCTTGTCTCTTACTCATTTTCTGATGTTAATGCTCTTATGGTAGTTTAGCTACTACCCTCAAGCCTTCTAGACATAAAATAAGAATTGGCGTGTGGAAGTCCATATGATCACAGACGCTATAGTAACTCATGTCCTTACTTTGATAAGCTCCTATTCCTAAGGACTCTATGAAGACCAATGCCTCTGATTTCATAAGTCGTTTGGCATTACTTGATAAATGCCTATAATTCCTGAGACTCTAGTTGATACGACCCCTAATGACACTTAGAGGGCAGTTGGGATAAGTACCATTCTGAACCTCAAAGGATAGTCCAGTATGATCATTTTATTGAGTCTCAGATAATAATAGGATGATTATGACACCGAGTCCCATAAAGGGTCGGGTACGGTATATGATGATTATGACACCGAGTCTCATAAAGGGCCGGGTACGGTATATGATGATTTTGACACCGAGTCCCATAAAAGGTCGGGTACGGTATATGATGATTATGATACCGAGTCCCATAAAGGGCCAGGTATGGTATATGATTATATGATGACACCGAGTCCTATAAAGGGCCGGGTATGATATATGATAATATGATGACACCGAGTCCCATAAGGGCCAGGTATGATGTATGTATGTAATGATATAATATGATATGTGAATTGGATCAAACGTTCCTCGGCATTACTATATGATACATGGATCAGACCGAACGTTCCTCGGCATTATTATACGATGTGTGGATTGGGTCATACGTTCCTCAGCATGTACTGACTAGATACATGGATCGGGTTGTACATTCCACAGCACTAATAATATATGTGTACTTATAATGAAAGAGTGATGTAGATGGTACACCGAGTCCCCTAATGGGCCGAGCATAGTACGTGATGGTAATATGTATGACTTTCTTTTATACGATGCGAATATGGTAAATGGTTAAATGTTATACTTGCGCCCTGCATTCCTACGCCAATTGTAATTTCCTTATGATGTATATGCTTTATATATTCAGTACATATGTCGTACTGACCCCCCTTTCTCGGGGGAGGGAGAGGGTTGCATTCATGCCCGCAGGTACAGATACACACCTTGGAGATTCATCAGCGTAGGAGTTCCACTCAGAAGTCAGAAGCGCTCCATTGTGCCGGATCCTAGTTTTGGTATTAACCCTCGATGTATATATTTATTTGTTTAGGGATACAGCGGGGCCCTATCCCGCCTTATGTTACTGTTATTACTAGTAGAGGTCTGTGGACATGTATATGGGTTGTGCATGGGTTGTATATACATGTATATACATTGGTGCCTATGATAAGCCTCGCCGGCTTATATGTTACCCTGCTTGTTGATGTGCTATAACTTAAACAAGGGACAGATTTACTTACAAACAGTAGGGATATACCCGAGTGCCTAGTTCGGGCTCCCGTCACACCCTACGGGGTTGGGTCATGACAGAGCTCCTACCTTAAGTCCACATTCGGTGCTAAGTCAAATCCCACAGAGTACATACATAGCATATAAATCATAATTTCATATATTATAGTCATGATCATAGGTTTGAAATGAAAGAGTAACTCATTTTCATAACATACTTGTAATGTGAGAATTGTCCTTTCATCATTACAATCATACTTACATAGACATAATTCATACTTGGAGATTCATGATCATAGCTTATTCTTGAAATTAGGGTAAAAAATGAATGCATGATCAATTGACTTGAAAATCATGAGATTGACTTGAAAACATGCGTGATCATAAACTTTATATCAGCCCATACATAATTCATGTAGATAGTATCATTAGGAAGTATAATTGAAAATACTCATAATTTTCATCATAAACCCTAGAGATCAAAATAGGAAAATTCATGGAAAAATTCTTCAATTTAATGCAATGACCATCAATTTATATAAAAATAGACTCATGATCATACTTTGAATTAAAATTCATGCAATTGGAATAGAAATCATAAAACCCATAAAATACCAAACTTTAATTTGATAGAAAATCTTGAGAAATTGATTGGGCTTCATGGATGAAAGAATCCATGAATCAATACCCCCATACCTTAAGTGAGAACACCAAATAATTTGGAAGAACTTGAGAGTTTTGATGGAGAGCTTGAGTGAATTACTTGAAGTCTTCAATAGAGTCCTTGAGAGACTTTTGTAGAGAGAAAAATATTTGAGTAGGTGAATTATATAAGAACGACTAGAACTAGAGGTTTAGGTTAATTTATAGAGTTGAATTAGGTCCTAAAAATGTCTAAGTTCATATCATGACCCAAAACTGTAGGCCGCGATTGGAGTCCGACCTGGACCCCCCGTACACATGTCTATAATTTGTGGTCATATTGAACTATAAATAAAATAATATCATGTAATAGAGCCCTACTGGGCGATAACATTTTCATAACCCTGTATCCCTTTTTGTTTGTATCACAATATGACAAAGCACACAAGCCGACAAGGCCGCCATAACATAATCACATATATCATATATCAGGTCGACCAAGCTGAATCAAACTGACATACATAACCCACATATACATGTCTGCAAACCTCTAAAAATATTAACGATAATATATGGCGGGACAGGGCCCCCGCCGTACCCCTGAATAGATAAAATAATTTTTATATATCAATGGTCAGTATCAAAAACTAGGCTCCGATACAATGGAGCATCCTCCAGCTGAACTGAGCGGAATCCTAAGCTGACGGACTTCCAAAACTTGTACTTGTACCTGCGGGCATAAAATGCAGCCCCTCGAAGAAAGGGGGTCAGTACGACATATGTACTGAGTATGTAAAACATAACATAATACAACTGGAGGTATATCCAAAACAGAGAAGCAGGAGAACAATTTATCAAATCGGAAACATATACTTGTACTCTGTGAATCATAAAAACATGCATGCTCAAATTTTTAATATAGCCAGCCCCGTTAGGGGTTCGGTGAATCATATATGTAATATCAGTATCAACCCCCGTGCCATCATCACCTTATTACAACACATCATCATAGTATCAGTATCAGGCCCCATGTAACATCCCCTAAAAACGTTGTATACGATGTTTCAATTTTCGCCTAAACATGATATAGCCTCTGTATTTTGGGCATAACTTTTTATAGGAATATCCAAATTGAGTGGTTCAAATTTCTGAGTAACTACAAGATCATTACCTACAACTTTTATGAAGACCATATTTTAAGATTCGGAGGTTAAGTAGGTCAAATAAATTAATTTTTGTAAGGTAGGATGCTGTGACGGAAATGAGTGTTTATAGAAGAAAACTCATATCTTAGTGTAGGTTTATCCAAATTGGTTTATTCTTGAACGATATGAAACTAGACTTCCATATCTATAATTCTTATGAAGACACCAAATCCTAATAAGGAATTTATCTTATTCAAACGCAGCTCCCAAAAAGAGTATTCTGTCAAAGATAACTCATTTCACCTACCATAGAAAGATCTAGATACATTTGACATCACTCATGACATAAATTGTCCTCCATTTAACATCATCCATGACATCAATATCTTTTACTAAATTTTCAGATTTTTCTTTATAATTATTTTATTTATTGTTAGGTCCTCTTTCCCACCTATAAATACCCACCTTATTTCCTCATTTTATTCATCAAGCTTTCTCAAGCAAATCTTCTCTCTATACACTTTTTTACACATTCTCAAATATAGTTTTAGTTCTTAGTAGTGAAAAAATACTATTCTGGTGATTCATATACTCCGGGTAGTACACAAAACGTTCCGGCAAAGAGAGAAGCTAGGACTCAAGAGTGTTCATTAAGTCTTTCGGTACCAACTAAAACTTCGGTTTCCAGGTATATAAGGTTTCAATGAGAGTATTCCTTCCACTCTCATGTCTAAATTATTTTGATTATATGATAAATTATGTTTATTTTCTTTAAGCTTTACTCTAAGTTATGTGGGTGTTTATCCATGGGTTCTTCCACCCATGTAGTCCAAAAACTCTTTCAATTAAATATCTTGATTTCAAGTAATATTTTCTTATGTTAATTTTTAATTTTACTTAATGGTATGAATCATGGTTAAACTAATGATTATTTCTCTATTTTGATGCAACATAATTTCATATGTATGAATTGATGGTTTACAAGTAATTCTTTTATTTATCTATTTAAAGGTTCTTAAAATTCATGGTGGGTTGTTTAAAGCATGATTTTTAATTAATGGATTTCAAAGTATTTATGTATATTTATTTACATACATATTTGTAAGTTGAAGTGATTTGAACCCACCTAGTTTTACTATGTTTTTAATAAAGTTTGACTTGAAAGCTTTGACTCCAAATAAATATTTATGAAAGCAATATCTATGATCAAAAAGGGAGTCTTATGAAATGAAAGAATGATGAAATGATATGAATCATGGATTCTTTATGCAATAAGGACAATTCTTGCATATTTGAATTATCAAATGTTTTAATGAGCTATTCTACCGAATATGATGTTTGAATTCTCAAGTTATATACTATGAATATTTTGAAGTATTAAACTATTCCGTGGGATTGACTTAGCACCGAATGAGGCATTGAGGTGGGATTCGGTAAGGGAATCCTAGTAGCAACCCCTTGTCTCATTAACTATGTGCCAACATAGGAGCCCTTGTAGGCTTAGGCTAATGGATCCATGAAAGCCCTTAAAGTTAAAGTTAAAGAAATGAATGAAGTTGACGGAGTTCTACCTGGCAAGTAGTCTCCCCGGCCAACGTAGGGGGTTATGTTGGATTCCATGTAATAGCTCGCATGGTCTTAAATGTCGGTTATGGTTAATTTCCCACAAAATGAATATTTTAAAGGATAACTATATGATTTATTATGCATACATTAAATTATGTTCCATATTACATAAATGTTTTTAATGTTTCCTCAATGTTCATGCATCCTTACATACTTAGTACATTCAAAGTACTAACACATACTCTTTTGCCTACATGATATCACCATGTAGGAATCGGTGCTCTTCCTCGTTCTCCTCCACGTGGCTAGTTGATATTCCATTGAAGACTACTTTTGGTGAGTTCCCATGTTCCGGGAACAATACTCCTTTATCTTTCTAGTTTATGATATGTTAAGATATTTTACTATGAAATTTCTTCTATTATGATTGAGGGTGAGCTAGGGACTTGTCTTAGCCCCATTAAATCTAATAGTTAGAGGTATTGTTGGACATATGTAAGTTGAAGATTTACTATTATGATTTCTGCTTGTTTATCATCATTACCTATGAAAGGCTAAAAGAATGCTAAGAGGCTTGATTGAGGTACTTTCGGGTACCTCATTCGCCATGTCACGTCTAGGCCCTAGGCTTGGGTCGTGACACCCCAGGCCATCGTCACCTTATTACAACACATCATCATCATATATATACATACGGATGCCGGCCCTCTAGCGAGGGACTCGGTGAATAATGCAGTGAATTGCACGAATCTGACAACCGGCCCGGGACTCAGAAAAGATGTGTTACAGTATACACGAGTGGAGTAGTGAGTAACTATATGCAATTCAAATCATTATCGGAGACTCGACAGAATAAGAAAGTTAAGCTTTTATTTGAGGACCCGAGTAACGGTGTAGTCATCTCGAGTACCCTCTAGATGCCATTATGGGTTGTCTTGATTGTAATCTCGGGGGACCTGGACATGTATTAACATAGGGCCAAATCATTTATGGAATCAGAAACACTTATTACGTTATAGTCCTTAGGACGTAGAGCCTGTACATTTGTTACCTCTTTAACGTATAAAATTTTCCAGAGAAAGTAGTTCAACTATTATAGGAGTTCAATATTCAGAAGTAATTAAGAGATGTTTAAGAATGGAGTTACCTCGTAGTTCAGATCAGATTCAACTTACAACTAAAATAAGGACATGCCCAAAAGAAGAAAGAGAATAAGCTCTATATAGTCTGTACTTTCCTTCAGGTGATCTTCATATATATATTTCGTACCCGGCCCTTCATGGGGCTCGGTGAACTACTATGGCATCGTAATCTCATTTTCGTATCAAATACATCTCAATGGAAATGAGAGATAGCTTCCCATACATTACATTCTGACACATAGAAGCCCTACTAGGCAATACTTAATCTTCACAAGAACTCTAATACTGAACAGTGGATAGGGGTTATGAGGCATACTCGAAATTTTGGGAATGGAATTATCCCCGCACTTCATATACAATTCACTTAAGGCTAAACATTTCCAAAAGGAAAGAAAGATAGTTGTACGAACTTATACCAAAACATGCCAAGAGAAAGCTTTACATACCTTGTCTGAATTATTCCTTATCCTATTTTCCTCGCCGTCCTTTGAACCTATTCAACATGAAAGTAATATGAATATCAACCTCTTTTAACTTTCCAGCACCCTAGGTTACACCTTAGTATTAATGGAATCTATTTCCTTAGTCGTTTCCCCGACTAGTTCTGTTATTCGCTAAAGCATCGACGAAAATTGGGCAGCACCTCCCCTATAATGTGCCCTATCCAAATTTCCAATTAGGTACCTAAGACCTACAGCCAACCAAAAACAACAACCTGCAGCAATACACACCAACAGTATACAACATAAACTCCAAACAACTTATTCAAAAATACGATATCACAATAGGGCGTCTAGCCTTTATTTTGTAACGCCTTTAATTATACGCAATGGGGGGTCATGTGGCTTCGACCAGCAGCACCCTAACCCACATTAGAACATATTTAGGCCCTGCAACAACACATCACACCCCTGCAGCAGCAACTCACAAGAACAACGCCCTACTTCGACGATAATTCGACTATAACGACTACAATTTGGATTGTCTTCAACGCCAAGCATCTCTATACTATTTTGACGTTTACAGCCACACACAAGGTTTATAATACACTCCATAACAATACCATTAAGTCCAATTTGAAAGGATAAACATTACCTTACCCGAATTTGGCCAAAACCATCAAAGCGCAACTCGGAACTTCTCCAAATGCGCTGAAATTGAGCGGGCTGTTTGTATGACTTCCTCGCTGCCCCAAATTAGATTTTATCATTATTAAACATCTCTATATAACCAAGATATACCATAATTAATTAATTCATGGAATGAAACTCGGAGGCTTACCTCCAATAGGCCTAACCCATAGCCCCTCTCTCTTGTCTCCAACGTTTTTCTCTTCTTCTTTCTTCTAAGTTTCCAATTGTAAAGCTGAATTTTTGGTTCCGTATACATCATAAAATACATATATACATATCCAAGTACTTAAGGAACACCGTATATAATTAATTCACGGAGAACAATTTAATAAATTACCTTTGATCCTTAAAAACCAAGGCTGCCTTGTGCTTTGTTTCTCACGTTGTTCCTTTTCTTTTGGTTGCTGGAGTTTCAGCTCCAAATAGAATGAGAATGACTTAGTAGTCATCCAAATCCACATATATACACTTCTTTAAAATATGCCACGTGGCAGCCCCTTAGGGGTGACATGTGGCAGCCCCCTAGGACGCCACCTAGGTTCATGCAGCCTATCACATGCCGCCACATGGAAGTGGGGTCCACCCCCCAAGCAGGCAGGTGAGTCACCTGCTTGCTTGAGGTGCTTGCTTGTCACCTGCTTGCTTGAGGTGCTTGCTTGTCACCTGCTTGCTTCACTTTCGTAAGTTTGGAAACTAGTTTATGCTCCCTCTCATAGGTTTGTAATCTCATCTTATTTTAAGAGCCTATGTAATCCATGCTACGCAAGCTTAGTACGTGCTCCAATAGCTTAAGTATGTAAGACTTCTAAGTTAGTAGCTTACGTAGGTAAATCGAGTCCTACGACTCATTACTTGGCCTCCAATTCCTTCCGGATTCTTATGACTCCATTTCCAACCTTCTTTACTATGGGGTATCACATTCTCCCTTTCTTAGAGTCGTTTGATAGTGTCGTAGCATATCTGGCTCACATGATAATGTCTAAGGAACTTATGAGACATTCTGAGTTTTAAAAGCGTGGGGTGTAACAGTTCATTTGTTAACAATTTAGAAAAACTCTAAAATGCCCTTACTAAAAATCCAACTCAGCCAGAAAACCCTTGTCAGGTCTGCGATGTGAACTTGTCATGGACCTTTCTGTTTTGTGCGGTTTCTTGAGAAATCTATCTTTCGATCTACGAGTCCTAAAAATCCATCGAAACTAGTTTCTCACAGGTTTTGACCCCCTGATTGATATTCCGAACTCGGATTTCCTAAAAAGATTAAAAATGATGCATTACTTGAGCGGCCTATTCCTAAGACATTCTTAAGGCACTTATGAGCATTTTGAGGGATGTTACATCTAACCACGGCTGCAAATAGCCAAGGACTCTAACTAAGGCTGAAAATACCAAGGCATGGACTTTAACCGCATATTGTGGAGTGAATCAGGGACTTGAACTATGAATAGAGGTAAGTCGGTTAGATTTAGGATCAACGGCCAAACGAGCATCAAGGGGAGAACCCCAAATCGGATGCCATCAATAAATTACTCAAAGCCCAAACCTGTTACACCCCACACTCTTGAGCTCGGAATGTCTCTTAAGTTCTTTAGACATTATCAAGTGAGCCGGATAAGCTACGATACTATCAAACGACTTTAAGGAAAGACAAATGTGATACCCCATAGTAGAGAAGGTTGAAAATAAAGTCATAAGAATCTGGAAGGAATTGGAGGTCAAGTAATGGGTCGTAGGACTCGATTTACCTACGTAAGCTACTAACTTAGAAGTCTTACATACTTGAGCTACTTGAGGACATACCAAGCTTACGTAGCACGGATTACATAGGCTCTTAAAATAAGACGAGATTATGAACCTATGAAAAAGGGGAAAAGACGACACGTGGCAGCCAATGGAGGAGCGACATGTGGCAGCACCTCAAGCAAGCAGGTAACCCACCTACTTAGGGGCAAGTAGGTGACCCACCTACTTGGAGGTGGGGCCTACAAGGACACGTGGCAGCCTAGGGGTAAGGCATGGATCCATGGCCCAATTGAGGCTGGACACGTGTCACCCTATGGGGATAACACGTGTCACCTCATAGGACCACATATATACATGTATATCATGTCTTAAGTTCAGTTCCTGCACTTAAACTTCAGCAAACAAAAAGAAAAGCAAACCCTGGAATAAGAGAGAAAAACGTGACGGCTTGGAGGAAAAAAATAGGTAAGTCCCGATTTTGCTCCATAAATTTATTAGATAAGGTATTCTTCTATCAAGAGGAGGTGGTTAATAACGTAACTTATCTATTTGGGGCAGCAAAAATGAGTAACAACCAGCCACAACATTTCAGCTGCGTCAAAGAGATTCCGAAGTTAATTTTCAGCAAGTTTGGGAAGCCATATGATAAGCTATGGCTTGATTCTCTTCTCCCATGTTTTGTAAAGGATTTGTAAATGTTATGAGGGTGTGAATAATGTGAATTTAGGGTTTGTAGCATCACCAAACGGACAGCAAACAGTCCACACAGTTTCAGTGCGACTAGAAAAGTTCTGAGGCAAGTTTTGGCGAGTTTTGGCTAATTTCGGGTAAGGTAAGACTTCTCTTTTAAATTTGGACTTTATGGGGTTGTTATGTAGGTTATTATATACCTTGTATACTTCTTGAAGTATAAAAAAGGTCGTGGAAATTCTCAACAATAGAAACAATCGAAAGTGAAGTCGTCGTAGTTAAATTGTAGTCGAAATGGGGTATTGTGCGTGTGGGGTGATGCTGCAGGTGTTTGGTGATTTGTTGCATGGACTAAATGTATTTTAAAAGGGGTTTGGGTGCTGATGGTTTCATCCACATGACCCCTCATTTCGTATAATTAAAGGTTTTGCGAAACAAAGACTAGAAACCCTATTTTGGTATTACAATTTTCAGCAAGTCGGGTGGAGTTTATATTGTGTAATGTTGCCATGTTTTACTTGTATATGAGCTGCAGGTTGTTGTTGTTGGTTGGATGTAGTAATTAGGTATGTAATTGGGAATTTGGAAAGGGCACATTATAGGGGAGGTGTTGTCCGATTTTCGTTAACGCCTTAACTAGTTAAGGAACTAGTCGAGAAGGCGAGCGAGGGAATGGGGTTTATGAATACTCTTAAGTAATGTAAGACACTGAAAGGTATAAAGAGGTTGATGTTTTAATTTATTTCATATTACTAGGTTCACGGGATGACAAGGCGACCGGAACAAAGACTAACCCATAACAGGTATGTGAAGCTTTCTTTTGGCATGTTTTTGGAATAAGTATGTAAAGCTTATTCCTTCTCTCGGCATGTTTTTGGCATAAGTAGGTAAAGCTATTCTTCTTTATTTTGGAATGTCTTAGATATAGGTTATGAATGGTTTGTATATGGAACTTGGGGATAGTTCCATTCGTAAAGGTCCGAGTACATTCCATAATTCTTATCCACTTCATAATGGTAGAACTCCTGTAATAGTTGAGCTATTGCCTTTTTAAGGCTTCTATAGGATAAAAGGTAATATATGTAGAGCCTATTGACTCGTGTTCACTTCTAAATGCTAAGGCTCTTAAGGTAGCTGAGCTATCACCCTTAAGCCTTCTATACAGGAAATAGTAACCGGATGCATGGGAAGCATGAACTATAACTCCTATTCATTTCTTAATATCGAAGTTCTTGAAGTAGTTGAACTGCTACCTCGAGTCCCTATATGATGAATGCTAATTGAATGTATGAGCTCCCATGCCTAAGAACTCTATAATGACAAGTGTCTCTGATTGCATAAGCTGTTTGGTATTACCTTAATAAAAGCCTAGGACTCTTGAGACTCCGTCGAT
Organism: Solanum dulcamara; assembly: GCF_947179165.1. NCBI lineage: Eukaryota > Viridiplantae > Streptophyta > Magnoliopsida > Solanales > Solanaceae > Solanum > Solanum dulcamara. Next base: position 44,955,947 of record NC_077248.1, on the reverse strand, counting down.
GTGGCCCCTAATGGAAGTTAGAGGATACGTGAGACGATGATAGTTTTGATCCTCAAATGATAGTCCATGACGATTGTTGTACCGAATCTTAGATGATGAACTAATTGTATATGGTTCCTCATTACTTTACTCGTGCAGGCTGTTAATACGTAACTCACCGCGTCCCATGAAGGGTCGGGCATGATAAATTTACTGCGTCCTATGAAGGGCCGGGCATGATAAATTCACCGCATCCCATGAAGGGCAGGGCATGATAAATTCACCGCGTTCCATGAAGGGCCGGGCATGATAAATTCACTGTGTCCTATGAAGGGCCGGGCATGATAAATTCACCGCGTCCCATAAAGGGCTGGACATGATAAATTCACCGCGTCCCATAAAGGGTCGGGCATGATAAATTCCCCGCGTCCCATGAAGGGATGGGCATGATAAATTCACCACATCCCATGAAGGGCCGGGCATGATAAACGATAAAGTCATGATTCACCGCGTCCATGAAGCACCGGGCATGATATATGATGAAATGATTATTCACCGCATCCTATGAAAGGCCGGGCATGATATATAATTAAATGATTATTCACCAGTCCCATGAAGGGCCGGGCATGATACACAGTGAAATGACATTTGCACTGAGTCCCTCACTGAAGGGACGGATACAGTCTGTAGGCATGCATGTGGAAATATAGTGACATACTTGTAGCATCAAGTCCCATAGCGGGCCAGGTATGGTACGTAAGGAAGGTATACATGCCCTCATGTCATAAGATGCAGGTAAAGAAATTCGTTAATTGTTATATTTGTTTCTTGCATCCCTACTTCAGTTGTCAGCTCAGTTATGTATTATTATGCTTTATATACTCAGTACATATATCGTACTAACCCCTCGTTCTTCGGGGGACTGCGTTTCATGCCTGCAGGTACAGATGTTTAGTTTGGAGATCCGCCAGCTTAGGGTTTCCACTCAGCGATACTGGGAGCGCTCCACTGTTCCGGAGCCTAACTTTTGATACTAGTCATGTAATATGTATGTATTTAATTGTCCAGGGGTACGGCGGGGGCCCTGTCCTGCCATATGTTATTGTTACTATTCTTAGAGGTCTGTAGACATATGTATATGTGGATTGTTTATAAGTTTGTCTCAACTATGCCTATATGGCAGGTTGTAAATGTTTTTATATTATAGCAATCTTGTTGTCTTGCATGCCCTTTCATGATATGATGCGAATGAAAGAGGTTACCTGTACATGAAAAAGTTTTCAACTATTGAGGCTTTTGGGTATAGTGTCACATCACACACAGTTCAACTTAGGTGTAGCTGATAGATACGCATAGGGGGGGTCCAGGTTGGACCCCAATCGCGGCCTATGGGGTTGGGTCGTGATAAAACCAAATCAAACCTGAATCGACAAGCGGCTTCCAAAATAAGAACCAAATACACTGGAACTGATGAAATGAGGGAATTATGGATATAAGGTTCCAAGAGCTGGGTTACTACCTAGCTAATGCTCAGACTATCAGACTCAAGTCTTGAATATTAGTTTATAGGGAGCTAAGTCGTCCGAAGTGACGTCGGAGAGATGTTAAGGTCTAATGGCTCCAAAATACGAAAGTCTATGGAAAACACTAGTTTAAGCCTAGACTAAGGCCAAACATGCTCCAATAATAAATACGAGCCACAAATAAGTCACACCACAATGTAGAGATGATTAACCAATGCAACCAACATGTTATTGCTGCCTGAAATACTCGACAAAGGCCTAACACATGGATTCTACGAGCGAAACATGATCAACTACCAACTCACCCCCAAATTCACACAAATTAACATACATTTACATATTCATGCTCAGTCTAAGGAGAGGAAAGTCGTAGCCTACCTTTAGGCTGATCGTGCACACTCTAAGTGAAGTAGTCAAAGCTTTTCCCTTCCGTATGACCTCTGAACGCTGCCATAGTATCAAAAATAATTTCGCAACATCAATATGGTTGTTTAGACACTAAATCACATAAAATAGAGATGAACCAATTTCGAGATCTAAAATAGAAATGCGGGACCCATGCTAGAATTTCTAAAATTGACTTTGTAAAAGGATCCTAATTAGCTCCCCAAACTTGTATTCCAAAATGGAACACAATTCGGGGTTCGAAACAGCCCACAACCCAATCATGCAAGAAGATCACCATTGAAGCTAAAAGAGGGATAATGGCAGCAGTTAAAACGCATAAATTACCTCAAACAAAGGTTCCCCCAACATTTTACGAACATCCCATACGTTCCACAATAATTCCCAACAATTCAGCCTTTGAAACAGCTAATTAGGAGCTAAAATAAAAGAGATATCGAGTTTTGAATTATGGAGAATTAGTTGAAGTTCGATTCTAAAAAGAACCCACAGGTGTCGCAAAAGCGACCCATAATGTCGCTAAAGCGAAGGGGGCCTCATAGGCAGGCCTCGCTAAAGCCACACCGTGGCCGGTAAAGCAACAGTCGCTTTAGTGATGACCAGGCCACTAAAGTTACATGCGCCCAGCAAGTGGGCCTTGCTTAAACGATGCCATGGCCGCTTGTGAGAGGGTTGCTAAAGCGGATCCAGGGCCGCAAAAGCGGAGGCATCAGCCGAATTTTAGCCTTTCCCAAGTCTATGATGGGGCATTTGGGATTCATTCGGAATCCCATGGGCACAAATAAACTGCGCTATCCAACTAAATTCGATGTTCCAGACTCAATGATGCAATCGAAATTTCCATTCGAGGTCATCTCAATAAAAAGTGAGTCTCATATCCAAGTGTCATTTTTAGCCAATTTAACAAGGGGCCTCAGAATTAGACTGAAAGCCTCGGAAAGCGCACAAAAGGTCATTCTAGACCAAACTTGATATTTCGAAGCGAACCGAGCTGGCAAAATTTTCGTCCGAGCATTTTTTCCAAGAATTTTGACCAAGGTCAAACTTACGCCAAATCTTAAAGTCTAAAAGGCCTAATGGTTCAAACTCACACCAAAACCCTTGGGGCTCGATCGGACCATGCCACTAGCATAAAATAAGTAATTCAAAGCTGATGGACTCGTCATAATTCCTTTCTGAGGTCGTTTACCTAACGTTTTGATCGAAATCAACTATTCAAGTTTCAAAAGCTCCAAAACAGGGAAATGAGCATAAATCTCAAATGAACGACCAGGCAACCGAACAGTCAGTCCAGCAAGTCATAAATGACTTGGGGTCGCTATAGAAATGCTCTAAATGATGAAAGAAATACAATTACACAACAATGACCAAGAGGATCATTACACACACCCCTCCCATTTTTTTAAAGGTAATTAGAGTTTTATATATATGAATCAAAGGGAAAATATAACAACTTGAGTGCAACCCAAAAAAATGAGCCAAAATCCTTTAATCGCTAATCTAATTATTGTCACCTATACTCAATTAATAATTTAATTGCAATTTTTTTGTCACCCACTATTACATTAAGTTTATTTTGATTCTTTAGTTCGATCCCTTCAAAAATGTTTCACCCTCATTTAAGTTCGAGTTTCTTACTTGTAGTAATACTAGAGGGCAATTACTTGCTTTGCATGGGGCAATATATATTCACAAAGTTATTTTTTAAGTTGTGTCAATTAAATAAATCTAAATCTATTTAAAAGAAGTTATATATATATATTTGTATGATAGTAAATCATCTCATTAAGTATACAATGAATGCTTATAAATATTTTTAACATTATAAACTTTAAATGTCATTGATTAAAATAATTTGAAAATTTTAAAACAAAATGAGTCATATATGTTTGTGTGGTAGTAAATAATTTATCTAAAATAAGTTATGTTTATATATTTATATGATAGTAAATTTTCTCATTAAGTGTAAACTATATACTTATAATTCTTTGTAGTAACACTGAGATTTTTAAATGATTTTAATTGTAATAGTAAATTATCTAATTAAATGTAAACTGAATACCTATAATTCTTAATAGTAACACTTAAATTTTTAATATTTTTTTATTATAATAGTAAATTATTTCATTAAATGTAAACTAAATACCTATAAGAAAATCTTAATAGTAATACTAAAATTTTTAAATAATTTTGATTATAATAGTAAATTAATACTTATAATTCTTAATAGCAACACTAAATTTTTTAAATAATTTTGATTATAATAGTAAATTATCTCATTAAGTGTAAATTTAAATAATTTTGATTATAATAGTAAATTACCTCATTAAGTGTAAATTAAATACCTATAATTTATAATAGTACAACAAAAACAGTCCAGTGAAATCCTATAACGTGGGGTCTGAGAGGGTAAAGTGTACAGACCTTACTCCTACCAAGGTAGGACGACTGTTTCCGAGAGATCTTCGGCTCAAAAGAAGCATAAAAAGAGGTCAGATAAAGTCAAGAAGTTCAAAGCGATATGAAAAAGCAAATAACGAATAACGCAAATAACAAAAGCGACATAGATAAAATAGAATAATCAAAGTACAGAAAGTAATAAAGCTATAATTTATAATAGTAACACTAAAAAATTTAAATGATTTTGATTATAATAATTTAGATTATATCATATTTGTCGGGTCCCACAACTCCTCAAATAACATCACTTGGAATATATTTACTAAAGGCCCTATTACTACCCTAAGCAGCTCAAAATAATATTTGTCGGATCCCACATCTCCTCCAAGATGACAACACTTGGCTATATTTACGAAAATGGCCCGAGCTGCTCAATCTATAAAGTGGCCCTAGTACTGACTATTATAAGTTACTAGCTTAGTGGTACTCCTCCACCGAAGACTTGCTAGAATACCTATCATCTTTTTTTATTATTTTTCTTTGCCAGAAAAATTTCACATATGAAGCTTTGGATTATGTATGAATCAATTAAACAAGCTAAATCAAGGCCTTTTTTTTTTAGAGAAAGCAATTGTCTTGTTAGACTCACAATCCAGTTGAATGAACTGTCTTAGAGAGTAATGTAAAATCATCTGCCTCTAAGAAAAGGAGTAAGAAAGCAATATCATAGAAAAAGGTTTTTACTCTATAAACCAAGTCTTCTAACGAGACACCAACTTTCTTTCTATTTGTCGGGTCCCACAACTGATGACATCACTTGGCTATATTTACTAAAATGACTCCGAGTAATATCATAAGCTGCTCAACATATAAAATGGGGCTAGTACTACCCTAAGCTGCTCAAAATAATATTTGTCGCGTCACACAACTCCTCTAAGATGACACCACCTGGCTATATTTGTTGGGTTTAATTGATAGGTTGAATGGGAAATTGAGGGAAAAAGAAGTGGAGAGGAAATGATATGTTCTCTCTTACTTTATTAAATAAGCTTTGGTCCCACATAGATGGTGAAAATGAAAAGTCTCCTACTTAAAAGTAGAAGCACTCCTTCATGTTGCTAAAGGGTCAAGAAGAGAATCTCCCCTCGCGCCGTCGTCGTCGTCGCTCGCTCGGCTCGGCTCGGCTCGGCTCGGCTCGGCTTCGGCTTCGGCTACGGCTACGGCTACGGCTACGGATACGGATTCGGATTCGGATTCGGTCAATTGATATGATTGATTGATAATCTTTTTGGACCAAATTTTCTTTAAATTTTTAATTAATTAATATTATTTATTTAATTAATTAATTAAGTGGAAAAAATCCTGACCCGCAACCCGCGACCCGTCCGTTTTTTCCAATGGATTTTTGAAAGGTTGCAACCTTGTCCGAAAAGTTGCAAACCTTTCCTCAACAGGCAAACCTTTTCCCAACAGGTGCCTTTTCTTAAAAGGTGTAAACAGTCTATATATATATCTGTTAATCCTCAGAATGTTCCATACGAAATTCTGAATCTATACCATCTTCTTCTTCTTTCTGCACTTCCTAAAACTCGTGTGAAATACAGCCATCAAGTGATTCGAAGTCATCAAAGATTTGCAGTACCTCTACTTTGGTGAGTAAATCGTTCTATCCTGGGAGAAAAGATTCCAAAACCTCGGGTATTTTGAGGGGAATAATTTCCTTAAGGACACACTGTGCAGTCAGTGGGCTTGATTTTGTTCTTACATTAAATTTCCAGATTCTGTTTTTATTACTTTTAGTTGTTGTTACTATTTTAATATTTTTCAATACAGTTTACTAATAATCTTAAGGAAATTACTATTATTATTGTTTTCTGATCAAACTGTATTCTGTCTTTGGAGACTAAAATCTGTGTGGTTTTCTACTTCGTATGAAATAAATATTCTGACTTGAAGAGTATAAAAACTTCGTTGGAATATTAAAGTTCATACTTGTACAGCGATTTGAAGAGTATAAAAACTTCATCGTTGTTTTTGTAAAAGGTCTAATATTCTGAAATATTAAGACAGTTTGTCTATTTTGACAGTGAAAAGAAATGACAAGTGATACTGCTACTACTTTTGCGACTGTATCTGCAACAAGCCGCACTTCTGTGCCACCGGCAGAAAAACCAGAAAAATTTTCTTGAGCCAACTTCAAAGGATGGCAGCAAAGGGTGTTCTTTTGGCTTACAACTCTTGGTATGCAGAAGTTTACTAACGAAGATCCTCCTGTGCCCGCTGCTGATATGCCAGCCAATGAAAAATTTATGATTACTGAGGCATGGACACAGGCAGATTTTCTATGCAAGGGCTACATCCTAAGTGCTTTGGATGATGATTTGTACAATGTCTATAGTGTCGTGAAAACTTCTAAAGAATTATGGGATGCACTTGAGAAGAAGTACAAGACTGAAGACGCATGCTTGAAAAAATTTGTGGTTGCTAAGTTCCTAGACTATAAAATGATAGATAGCAGAACTGTTGAAACCCAAGTTCAAGAACTACAACTTATTTTTCATGACCTTATTGCTGAAGGTATGGTAGTTAATGAAGCATTTCAAGTGGCTGCGATGATAGAAAAGTTGTCTCCTTCGTGGAGAGATTTCAAAAATTATCTAAAGCACAAGCGTAAGGAAATGAAGTTGGAAGATCTTGTGATTCGTCTCAAGATTGAGGAAGATAACAAAACAACAGAAAAGAAGTTGCATGGAAATTCAACAATTATGGGAGCGAACATCGTTGAAGATGCTGCTCCAAAGAATAAGAAAAGGAAGCAACCTTTTGGAAAGAATCAGGAGCAGAACAAGAAAAAGTTCAAGGGCAATTGTTATAATTGTGGGAAAGTTGGACACAAAGCTCTAGATTGTCGTCTTCCGAAAAAGGACAAGAGAAAAGGACAAGCCAATATGGTGGAAAATAAAAAAGGTATTGATGATCTGTGTGCAATGCTATCAGAATGCAACCTAGTAGGTAATCCCAAAGAATGGTGGCTTGATTCGGGAGCTACTTCGCATGTGTGTGCAGTCCGAGAAGCCTTCTCTACTTATTCCTCTGCAGCACCTGATGCGACGATCTATATGGGAAATTCTACAACTGCTAAGATTGAAGGATATGGAAGAGTATTTCTGAAAATGACATCCGGCAAGGTGGTGACGCTGAACAAAGTGTATTATGTTCCAGAAATGCGAAAGAATTTGGTGTCTGCCGGCCTTCTTATCAAGAATGGATTCAAATGTGTTCTAATTTCAGACAAAGTAGTTGTCAGTAAGAATGAAATGTATCTAGGAAAAGGCTACCTCACTGAGGGTCTTTTCAAACTAAATGTAATAGTTGTTGATGATAATAAAGTTCAAGCTTCTTCTTACTTACTTGAGTCAAATAATTTATGGCATTCACGTTTAGGACATGTCAATCATAAAACCTTGCGAAAACTGATTAACTTAAATATATTGCCTAACTTTGATTGCAATAAATCAAAATGTCAAGTATGTGTTGAATCTAAGTATGCTAAGCATCCTTATAAATCTATTGAAAGGAATTCTAGTCCCTTAGAATTGATTCACACAGACATTTGTGATATGAAGTCTACACCAACTCGTGGTGGAAAGAAGTATTTTATAACTTTTATTGATGATTGCACTCGATATTGTTATGTATATTTGCTTAATAGTAAGGATGAAGCAATTGATGCATTTAAGCAATACAAGAACGAAGTGGAAAATCAATTGAATAAAAAGATAAAAATGATTAGAAGTGATAAGGGTGGAGAATACGAATCTCCTTTTGAAAAGATATGTTTAGAATATGGAATTATTCATCAAACTACTGCCCCCTACACACCACAATCAAATGGAATTGCGGAAAGGAAAAACCGAACATTAAAAGAAATGATGAATGCTTTATTAATAAGTTTCGGTTTACCGCAGAACTTGTGGGGGGAAGCTATCCTTACAGCTAATCGAATACTCAACAGAGTACCCCACAGCAAAACACAAACTATTCCATATGAACTATGGAAAGGAAGAAAACCCAACTTGAAATATTTCAAAGTGTGGGGGTGTTTAGCAAAGGTCCAAGTTCCTTTTCCCAAAAGGGTAAAAATTAGACCATAGACCGTGGATTGTGTTTTTATTGGCTATGCTACAAACAGCAAAGCTTGTAGATTTTTGGTTCACAAATCGGACAATCCTGAAATTAATGTTAATACGGTAATTGAATCAGATAATGCTGAATTTTTTGAAAATATTTATCCGTATAAAACTAAAAGTGAATCCTCAAGTGAAAGATTTAAACGACCAAGAGAAGTTCAAAAGGAAAGTAAACCAACCGAAGAGGATCCAAGGCGTAGCAAACGTCAAAAGATATCTACTTCCTTTGGACCAGATTTTGTGACATTCTTGCTTGAAAATGAGCCTCAAACATTTAAAGCTGCAATGTCTTCTTCTGATTCAGCATTTTGGAAAGAGGCAATCAATAGTGAGATTCAATCAATTTTGAATAACCATACATGGGAATTGGTTGATCTTCCTCCTGAAAATAAACCTTTAGGATCAAAATGGATATTTAAAAGGAAAATGAAAGCTGATGGCACTATTGATAAATATAAGGCAAGACTTGTGGTCAAAGGTTATAGACAAAAAGAAGGTCTTGATTACTTTGACACATACTCGTCGGTAACAAGAATAACATCTATTCGGGTGTTAGTGGCACTTGCAGCTGTATATGGTCTTGAAATTCATCAAATGGATGTTAAGACGGCTTTCTTAAATGGAGAATTGGAGGAAGAAATTTACATGGAACAACCTGAGGGTTTCGTAGTTCCAGGTAAAGAAAGGAAAGTGTGCAAACTTGTTAAGTCACTTTATGGACTTAAACAAGCACCTAAACAATGGCATGCAAAATTTGACCAAACAATGTTAGCAAATAGATTTAAGATTAATGAATGTGACAAATGTGTTTACATTAAAAATACTCCAAATCATGAAGTCATTGTTTGTTTATATGTTGATGACATGTTGATAATGAGTAAAGACATTGCCAATGTAAATGCTACGAAGCGTATGCTTGCCAGCAAATTTGACATGAAAGACTTAGGGGTTGCTGACTTAATCTTAGGAATTAGGATCCATAAAACTCCACAAGGTCTAGCATTATCACAGTCACATTATATTGAAAATATACTTGATAAGTTTAAATATTTAAATTTCAATGTTGCAAAAACTCCAATTGATGTAAGTTTTGTACTTCAAAAGAATGAAGGTAAAAGTGACTCACAATTGGACTATGCACGAGTTTTGGGAAGTTTGATGTATATTATGAATTGTACACGACCAGATATAGCATGTGCTATTAGCAAGTTGAGTCGATTCACGAATAATCCTAATCAAACTCATTGGATGGCAATGAAACGAGTCTTGGGGTATTTGAAACACACCCAAAACTATGCTTTGCATTATAATAAATATCCCGCAGTAATTGAGGGATATAGTGATGCAAACTGGATCACCGGATCATCTGAAGTTAAATCCACAAGTGGATATGTTTTCACCGTTGGTGGAGGAGCAGTGTCTTGAAAATCATCAAAACAGACATGCATCGCCCGCTCTACAATGGAGTTTGAATTTATAGCTTTAGACAAGGCTGGTGAAGAAGCTGAATGGCTTCGAAATTTTTTGGAAGATATTCCATTTTGGCCCAAACCTTTGGCACCCATATGTATACATTGTGATAGCCAAGCGGCAATAGGGAGGGCAGGAAATGTTATGTATAATGGAAAATCGCGTCACATTCGACGGCAACACAATACTGTTAGACAATTACTCTTTAGTGGTGTTATCACTATTGACTACGTAAAGTCAAGAGATAATGTATCGGATCCACTAACAAAAGGCTTATCTAGAGAGGCTGTTGAAAGATCATCGAGGGGAATGGGGTTAAGGCCTAGGACAAGTCAACATGGCGGTAACTCTACCTAGTAGACTGGAGATCCCAAGAACTAGGTTCAAAGAGATCAAACAAAGTTATGATTGACGGTTCAACATTGTCAAATAACTCAACCCATTCTCGTGATGATGACAATGTTCAGAAACAAAGGATAAAATCTTAAGGCTTTTTAATGAGTTAATAAAGCTTTAAAGGTTTTTTAATGATTATCTAAATCTGACGGAAAATGACTAGATAGTGTGTCTATAGGACTACACGTTTAGAAATCACCTATGTGAATGTGAAGTATAAGCCGCTTCAAGGGGAATGACGGTAAAGGCCCATTCTCTATGCATTCACAAAACCAGGCGGTGTTCATGGCTGAAACGAACACAATCGCGAGAACCATAAATGGTTGATGATTGATTGTGTGACTTATGTTGTCTAGTTATACAACAAAGTTCGACGGTTCAAAGATATCGCATCTACCGATTGATCGAGTATATCCTATATAAGTTCACTATGGAAAGTTCAAAGGGAAACCTACTTATCCAGATGCAATTAATCTTCGTTTGTATATCACACACTTTATTCGTGCATTCCTTTATCTTGTAGACATTCCCCATTCATGTGGGGGATTGTTGGGTTTAATTGATAGGTTGAATGAGAAATTGAGGGAAAAAGAAGTGGAGAGGAAATGATATGTTCTCTCTTGCTTTATTAAATAAGCTTTGATCCCACATAGATGGTGGAAATGAAAAGTCTCCTACTTAAAAGTAGAAGCACTCCTTCATGTTGCTAAAGGGTCAAGAAGAGGGTCTCCCCTAGCGCCGTCGTCATCGTCGCTCGCTCGGCTCGGCTCGGCTTCGGCTATGGCTACGGCTTCGGCTTCGGCTTTGGATTTGGATTTAGATTTGGATTTGCATTTGGATTTGGATTTGGATTTGGTCAATTGATATGATTGATTGATAATCTTTTTGGACCTAATTTTCTTTAAATTTTTAATTAATTAATATTATTTATTTATTTAATTAATTAAGTGGAAAAAAATCCTGACCCGCGACCCGTTTCTTTCCCGGATTAATTTAAAATTTCCCTCCGTTTTTTCCAATGGATTTTTGAAAGGTTGCAACCTTGTCTGAAAAGTTGCAAACCTTTCCTCAACAGGCAAACCTTTTCCCAACAGGTGCCTTTTCTTAAAAGGTGTAAACAGTCTCTATATATATATGTTAATCCTCAGAATGTTCCATACGAAATTCTGAATCTATACCATCTTCTTCTTCTTTCTGCACTTCCTAAAACTCGTGTGAAATACAGCCATCAAGTGGTTCGAAGTCATCAAAGATTTGCAGTACCTCTACTTTGGTGAGTAAATCGTTCTATCCTGGGAGAAAAGATTCCAAAACCTCGGGTACTTTGAGGGAAATAATTTCCTTAAGGACACACTGTGCAGTCAGTGGGCTTGATTTTGTTCTTGCATTAAATTTCCAGATTCTGTTTTTATTACTTTTAGTTGTTGTTACTGTTTTAATATTTTTCAATACAGTTTACTAACAATATTTACTAAACCAAAAATGATCAAATATATTCATGTATTATTGAAAATAATTTAAATATATTCGGGCTAAATATACCCCTCTTGTTATACTTTCAGTTTAAATATATCTCTTTCATTATACTTTGGTACAAATTCGCCTTTAATTTTAATGAAAAAATACTTGAAAAGCTCAAAATTAAATAACTCATTCTCAATTTTAAATATCTAATTTTTTGGGAATAAATAAAATTTTCAAGTAGTAATTTGAGTTTTTTTCTTAAAAATGATATTTTGCAGCATTTTCTGTTTTATCATTTGTAAGGAAAAAAAACTCAAATTAGTATTTAGCAATTTCATGTATTAGTAATTAAAATTATGCAATGCATTTTGTATTGTCATTTCTAAAAAAAAAACCTTAAATTAGTACTTGAAATTTTATTTATTGCTAAAAAAATCAGATATCTAAAATTGGGAATGAATTATTTAATTTTGAGCTTTTTAAATGTTATTCCGTTAAAATTAAAAGCGAATTTGTATCAAAATATAAAAAAATGGATATATTTAAATATAAAATATAATAAGATGAATATATTAAGCGTAAAATTATAACGAGTGATATATTTAAATTATTTTTAAAGATAGGAGTATATTTTCACATTTTTCCGTTTACTAAAATGGCCCGAATTGCTCAATCTACTATTATGTTATTAAAAAGAGAATGGTATTTGTACCAAAATATAAATATGAAAAGTGTAGTGCGTATAAAATATAAATTTATCCCAAGTCTGACCAAATTGTTGTGTGGCTCCAAGCTAAAACTTAAAAAGTAACAGCTGCTGACATTGCCTTGTTAGTTCTCTACTAAAAGCAATAATGGCGGCTGCAAGAGTGAGGGTATCAGCAAACAACACTATAGCTTCACTCAAATCGAAAGATCCTCTCCGAAAGCCCATCATTTTCAACCTTTGCTTTGGCAATGGAGCTGCTGCACAAAGCAGGCGACTTTTCAGTAGCACTGCTATTTACAATCCCCAGATTCAAATCAAACAACAAGGACAGCCTGAAACCTTAGATTATCGTGTCTTTTTTGCAGAAGATTCCGGCAAAAAGGTTAATCCCCTTGCTTTTATGGTCGTTTCTTTCACAGCCGAAATCCAATCTCTTACTATATTGCAATGTGGGAATTTTCCACGATAAACATTTTAGTTTAAATGATTAATCCAAATGCTCTATCTTGTTGCAATGGGTGGACTTACATGGTTGGCAATGGTTACTGGCGGGCTCACTATCTTCCCTTCCAATTTTATATATACATAGAGAGTAGAGTGTGTGTGTGTAAATTCCTAGATCAGTCTGTGCTCAACACCAAGCTTCATATTGTTCTTAACTCCTTACTCATGTAAAATGTTGCCCGAGGCATTTGCACCTTGTCTAGTTTATCAAGATCCTTAGAGACGATTGTTACAAATAAAATCCAATTAAGGAGATAACAACAACGAAGGCCGTATTTTTGCTACTATATATCTCTTACATTTTAGTTCATACATCATTGTCAACGTTAGTCATTTTTATTATTAACATTTGTCAAAATAAGCATAAATTTTAACAAATAAATTTGTACACAGTCACATCATATCGATATAATCTGCAGGTATCCCCTTGGCATGATATACCACTTCATTTAGGTGATGGTGTTTTCAATTTCATCGCTGAAATTCCCAAAGAATCAAGTGCAAAGATGGAAGTTGCTACGGATGAGCAGTACACACCAATTAAACAAGACACAAAGAAGGGGAAACTTAGATATTATCCGTAAGACTATTCTGTGTCACTATTTCCCGACATACTTTTAGTATGATTGGAGTGTCCTGTGGAATCATTTATTTGGCTCATTATTTGCCTTAAGCGGGAAAAGAAGTTTTAAAGGATAACAAGTTTGTGGCCTACATGAGTTAACTGCTGAGGACCAATAGGTTTTAGTCCGGTGCAGCTTTTAGCTCATATTCTGTTGTGATAGTTGTGTGAAGTTCGTGTTATTTTTTGTTTGAATTGATGTATGTCTTGTATCATTTTCAGATACAATATTCACTGGAACTATGGATTGCTTCCTCAAACTTGGGAAGACCCTTCATTGGCAAATGCTGAAGTTGAGGGGGCATTTGGAGATAATGATCCTGGTATATTTCCAGCGCTCCTAAATTTTTAAATGAGCTTTCTTCTAATCATCCATCAAAAAGGATAAAATGAATTTAGAATATGGTTAACTTTGTTGATGACTAATTTGTTTGTAGTTGATGTTGTCGAGATTGGGGAAAGCCGTGCTAAAATTGGCCAGGTCTTGAAGGTCAAACCTTTAGCTGCTTTGGCAATGATTGATGAAGGAGAACTTGATTGGAAAATAGTTGCTGTTTCCCTTGATGATCCCCGAGCTTTGCTTGTCAATGATATTGATGATGTGGAGAAACATTTTCCGGTATGCTTTGAGTGCAATAATGCCCTTATGTTTTTCACTCTCCTTTACTCTCACATGCTGATGATTCGACAACACTATATGCATCATCAATTTCTGGCACTCTCTTTTTGGTGTTGTTATTATCAGTAATTTAATTCTTTAACAATTAAGTAGACACTCTGAAAAGTTTGCCAGTGGTCATTGCCTAGGAACAGCAATAGATATAATAGAGAGAATTTAACTTTCATGAATAACAAGAGTGACGTTGCATTTTTCAGAAGTAGCTGCTTACACTATTGGAGCGAGAGTTTAGCCAAGTACAAAATGGTCAAAGTTATTTAGGCAAAACTCCTCTTATAACTGCTGGTAGACTAATCCTCCCAGCAAATCTCGAACCCTTGGTTGCAAATCTCAACCATACAGCTTCTGCTCTCAACTGAATCTTTGCTGGAAGGCGGATTAGTTCGTCTAAATTAAAATTAGTTCGTCTAAATTACAATCATCAATCCCTTATGTGAAGTTGTATCATTTGAATTTGTACAAACAAGATGGACTAAAACTTTTGCTCTGTATTATTTCTGGGCCATTATATGCTATAGCCTCCTTATTACTAGTACAATGAATAAGAGAAAAATACAGGCATGCCAAGTAACCATTCCATATTTCTACACGGAAAAGGTAAGACATTTGGTTCGTGAACCTACTCCACAAGAAGATCCTCAAGGCTTGTTGTTAGTTCCCCAACTCTGTAGCAAACCTGCAAGCATGGCACTTCCCCAGTGCTTTTGATGATCCATTCACATTGCATGTAGAGATTGCCTAGCGAAAAATCAGTCTATCCTAGTTCCATACCTGTACCAGATCCCAAACTTCTCCGATATTGTTTCACAGCCATTTTGATGACTTTATTGGAATGCATTCCTTCCAATGTCTGGTACATACATACATATATATATATATATATATATATACATATATATATATATATACATATATATATATATATATATATACATATATATATATATATATATCTGCAACTAGGTTAAATTCTTACTGGAAAATCAGTTTATGTGGTATGAGTCTTTGGAGGTTATCTGCTAAGGTTCAGTGCTGTATAGATAGTTAGGCAGATTGGACAGTAACTGTCTTTGAGCCATATCCATGTATTGTACATCTATTTTACTCTAATTTAGTCTGGTAACAATGAAATACTTCCGATTTATCAAAAGAGGTACTAAAAGGTTGCAATGGATCTTAACGACACTAGTACTGAGAGCAATCCCACTTTAGCTGCTGACTGAGGTTCCTTGATTCTTTTTCATTTTTGCTCTCTCGATGGAGTGAGTAAATGCTCTTGAATGTTGACTGTAATAAGAAGAGGCAAAACCTGTTCAATACTGTGTTCAAGTAATACTTCAATGGCTTTTAAAGTGCCAACGGAGCTATGGCATTTATCTGCTATCGGTACCATGTTTCAAAATGGTTATATCAAGTCATGACTGAATTAGCTAGTAATGAGCTACTTTGTTACTGAGTGTATATATAGCACACCTAGATTAGTTACACGGGATGCTTGCTACCTCAACAACATAGGCACTACGAAATCACCTAATGTCCTTGCACCCATTGGAATTTGAACCTAAGACAACTCATTTCATTGGCCACTAGGCCACACCCTTGGTTGCTTTTCTTACTCTGATTATTTATTATGTGAGTTCTTCACTAAATTTTCTTAATTTGTCAATCTTCGTTCAAACTAATTCTGTTAATATTTCAGGGTACTCTGACAGCTATCAGGGACTGGTTTAGAGACTATAAGATTCCTGATGGGAAACCTGCAAACAAGTTTGGACTTGGGAACAAGCCTGTTAACAAGGTATCTTGCAGGACATTATTATGTTCATTGCTTCATACCGAGAAGTTATTGGACATATTTGCTTACGTATTTGTTGAAGATGCTCATTTCTGTTTATCTATTACTTCCCTCGGGTCCCATTTTAACTGTTTCTTAAACTCTTTTACTCTCATTAAGAAAAAAAATTACAAGGCATAGTTTACTAAGTTAACTCTTTTTAGTAATCTCTCCGTCCAAATTTAATAGTTAATTTTGCTCAAAAGGTTGTCCCAATATAATTATCACTTAGAAATTCAAGATTAAAGTTGACAATTGTTTTCAACTATATCTTTAATATTAAAGAAGTACTCCCCCCGTCCCAAATTGACAATCACTTTAGCTCAAAGAAGTTGTCTTGAAATAATTGTCACTTTAGGTATTCAAGACTAAAGTTGACAGTTGTTTTCAACTATACCTTAATATAAAGAGGTAGTTCTTTTTAATGTTGTTCAGTTCTCAAAAAGCTTGGAACAGTGTCAACCATTGGAGAGCTAACACCATTCATGTTATATGTAATCATCATTTCTTTAATATTCAATTTTTTATCTCATACAGTCTCCTCTAGTAAGATCTTCAAATAAATTAACTCAAAGGATTCTAAGATGAAAAAATCAATCTACATTTACCTCCTCGTCCCATTTTAACTGTCGATTTAGCTTTTTTCACGCCCATTAAGTAAACAATAAACAACAACATACCTAGTGAAATCCACAAATGGGGTCTGGAAAGGGTAAAGTGTACGTAGACCTTACCACTACCTCATGGAGATACAAAAGTAATTTGTTTCTGAAAGATCCTCAGCTCAAATGTATCAGTCCCAAGTAAGAGAAAAAACAATAGATATAACATAGTAGCTAAAACGAAGAGCAATGTAAATTCTACAAGACACAAACAATAACAGTATCAAAATAATGTGATGATCGAAAAGCAACAGCAACACAACTATAAAGGCCCGACTAGTCCTATGACCAACCTTAAACTGTTCTATCCCTACTAGCTTTCTACCCTTATACGCGACGTCCACACTTTTTTATCTAAGGTCATGTCCTCGGTGATATGAAGATGCGTCATATCCTGTTTAATCACCTTTTCCCAATACTTTTTTGGTCTACTCCAACCCCTCCGTGTAACCCCTAAATCCAACCCACTCGCACCTCATATTTTGGGCGTTGACACACCTCCTTTGCACATGCTCAAACCATTTCAGTCTCGCTTCACTCATCTTGTCTACCACGTCTACCACAGAAGCCACTTTCACCTTTTTCTAATAACCTCATTCCTATCTTGTCACTCCTAGTATATCCACATATCCAATTTCAACATCCCCATCTCCGCAACATGCATCTTTTTGAACATGGAGTTCTTGACTGGCCATTACTCTACCCCATATAACAACGACAGCCTAACCATCATTCTGTAGAACATACCTTTAAATTTAGGTGGTATCTTCTTATCACACAGCACTCCGGAGGCAAGCCTCCTTTTTATCCATGCCGCCCTAATGCGATGTGTGACATTATCGTCGATGTCCCCTCTATTCTGGATGACGGACCCAAGATATTTAAAGTTTTCTCTTGGGAATAGGATGTGGGGCAAGCCTCACTTCCATGCCCTCTTCATCCACCGCAATGCTGAATTTGCAATCCAAGTATTCTGTTTTGGTCTTGCTCAATCTGAATCCTGTGAACTCCAAATTTTGTCTCTAAATCTCCAACTTATTATTAACTCTGTCCCGAGTCTCATCAATCAGTACTATGTCATCTGCAAATAGTATACACCATGGAACCTCCTCCTGAATAGATCGTGTCAGCTTATTCATCACCAAGACAAATAGAAAGGGCTCAGCACTGATCCCTGATGAAGTCCCATCTCAATAGGAAAATACTCTGAGTCTTCTCCCACAGTTCTAACCCAAATGTTGGCTCCATCATACATGTCCTTTATCGCCCTAATATACACCATCAGGACACCTTTAGCTTCCAGGCACTTCTAGAGGACATCACTCGAAACTTTGTTATAGGCCCTAAGTAAACAATTAACAAAAGGTATAATTTATTGAGTTACTCCAACTTAATAAAAGTAGATTAATATTTTCCTCTTATAAAGTTTGAGTGTATTTTGTTGAAGATATTTAATGAAAAAGTCTCTTTATATGAGGTAAAGAGTTGAATATTGAAGAAATAATAATTTGGATATATAGTGTGAACGGTGTTACCTTTAGAATAGCTGTAACACATTCCAATATTTGACTATTAAATGATTTTTGAGAATTTAGTATAAAAAACTCTTTCTTCAGTATTAAGGGTATATTTGGAAATAATTGCCAATTTTAGTCTTGATCCTAATTTGAGATAATTCTTTTGAGCTAGAATGAATGTTAATTTGGGACACGGTGAGAGTGTTTAAATAGAGGTAACTTAATAAACTATACATTGTATTTATTGTTTTCTTAATGAGCAAGAAAGAGCTAAGCTTCAGTTAAAATAGGGATGGAGGGATAGTTCTTTTAATACTGCCTCAATTCCTAAAAAACAATTTATAGTCAGGTAGTCACATATTTAAATGATAACAATCATTGGAAAGTTAATATGGTTCACATTATATGCAATCATTATTCCTTCAATATTCAACTCCTTTTCGGATAAATGGTCTCTTTTAGTAAAGATCTTTAACAAAATATATTCAAGTATTTAAGTGAATTAAATCAATTTACTTTTGTTAAATAGGGTAACTTAATAATTATACCTTTTATTTATTGTTTTCTTAATAGACGTGAAAAAAAAGGTAAAGCATCCGTTAAATGGGACGAGGGAATAAAAGTAGTTTATTTTTTTCCTCATAAATACTTGAGTATATTTTGTTGAAGATCTTTTACTAAAGAGACTTTATATGACATAAAGTGTTAAATATTGAAGAAATAATGATTGTTAGCTTTCCAATGGTTGTCACGGTTTCAATATTTGACTACTAATTGTTTTTTGAGAATTGAGCAATATTAAAAAGAACTACTACTTTAAGATTAAGTTTATAGATGGAAAAAATTGTCAACTTTAGTTTTGAATTCCTAAAGTGACAATTATTTTGAGCTAAAGTGACTGTTGATTTTGATAGAGAGTAATATCTTGAGACTTCAAATATGCATGGGAAGAGACCAACCTTAAATGTTGAATGGTTATTGCCTATTGGTGCTTAGGCATCATTTTGACATCCACATCTGGGGGTCTTCTTTTGAGTTATTTACATATGAAATAAATTCTTTCTGTGGCTGTCCTGCAGTCAGAGGTGGAACTGGGGGGAGCGGGGGGGGGGGGGGCGGGGGGGGGGGCAGTTTCATCCGAACCCCCTTCATCGAAAAACTATATTGTATATATATAAGGTTAAATGTGATTTTTATGGATATATATTATATATTGAACCCGCACAACACACCTTAGTTCAGTGGTTAAGTGGGCTCAATGTTTCTTTGAGGTCGCCAGTTCAAGCCTCTGTCACTGCAGTGTTTTTTCTTTTATCACATTTTCCAGATTTCTTTTCTATTTTGGTCTTTCTTCAGTTTTTACATTTTCTGCACCTTTATTAATTTCCCATTTTTCAAATTTCTTTCCTAACATTCCAGATTTAGAACCCCCTTTTCTAGATTTCTTTTCTACTTGGTCTTTCTTCAGTTTTTACATTTTCCGCACCTTTATTAATTCCCCAGCTTTCTCATTTTTCAAATTTCTTTCCTAACATTCCAGATTTTGAACCTTCTTGATAACTATCCAGCCTCCGCCATTGCCTGCAGTGATTTTTTATATAACCATAAAATCTTGGATGCATTTTTATGCAATTGGGGTCTGAGGAGGATGGTGTGTACGCAGACCTTGCCCTTACCTTGTGAAGGTAGAGAGGTTGTTTCGGATTATACCCTTGGCTCAAGTAAAACAAATTAAAACAATTTTGAAAAGGAAATATAGTAGTGAAGAAGTCATTTTGAAAAATAATGAAGAAAAGAATAATAATAACAACTAATACTGTAACTGAAGCAAAGGAACAACAACAACAACAACAACAACATACCTAGTGAAATCCCACTAAGTGGGTCTGGGGAGGGTAGAGTGTACGCAGAACTTACCACTACCTCGAGAAGATAGAGAGGTTGTTTTCGAAAGACCCTCGGCTCAAGTGTCTCAAACCCAAATAAAAGATTAAGGAACAATAAAGACAACATAGCAATAAATAGGAAAGTCTACAATGGGAAGTGCTCCGAGTCTCCTCCCACCGTTTTAATTTGAGTCTTAGCTCCATTATACATGTCCTTTGTCTCCCTGATAGACACCATCGGGACACCCTTAGCCTCCAAACACCTCCAGAGAACATTTCTCGGGACTTTGTCATAAGTCTTCTCAAGGTCAATGAACACCGTATGAAGGTCCCTCTTCTTTTCCCTAATACTTCTCCATCAATCTCCGCATAAAATGGATGGCTTCAGTAGTCGAACCTCCTGCCATGAATCCAAATTGGTTCTCAGAAATAGACACCCATTTCCTCACCCTCATCTCCACCACTTTTCTCAAACCTTCATAGTGTGGCCTAGCAATTTGATACCCCTGTAATTGTTACAGTTTTGGATATCACCCTTGTTCTTGTACAATGGAACCATTGTTCTCCACCTCCATTCGTCGGGCATTCTTGCCGTCTTTAGCATAGCATTGAACAACATAGTCAACCACTCCACACCTGCTTTGTCTGTGCTCTTCCAAAAATCCACCGGGATCTCATCGGGACCAATCGTTCTTCCCCTTCTTATCCTGCTAATAGCGCGTCTAAACTCCTCAACTCTAATACACCTACACTACCCAAATTTCCATAGTCTATCAGAATGTGCCAAATCACCTAACACAATGTCTCTGTCCCCATCTTCATTTAAGAGTTTGTGGAAGTAAGTTTGTCATCTTTGCTTAATAGAGGTCTCCGTCACCAACACCTTGCCGTCCTCATCCTTGATGCACTTCACTTGATCCAATTCGCGAGCCTATCTCTCTCTCGCTTTTGCAAGCCTATACAGTTTCTTATCCCCACCTTTGTCCCCTAGGTTGACATATAAGCATTCAAACACTTCCGTCTTAGCTGTTGTGACCGCTACCTTAGCTTCTGTATTCATCGTCTTATAGAATTCCTTAAGTGTCCACTTCTCTTCCTCATCCGCGCACTCCACTAACTTAGTATAAGCAACCTTCTTTGCTTTCACTTTGCCTTGGACTTTTCCATTCCACCACCAATCTCCTTGATGACCACCAAAATTACCCCTCGGTATCCCTAGCACCTCTTTAGCTGCTTCCCTAATGTAATTAGCTATCATATCCCACATGTTGCTCACCCCCCCGCTATTACTCCAGGCCCCCATACCAATCAACTTCTTCCCCATCTCACGAGAAAGGATTGGGGTCAAACCACCCTACTTAATCCTCAGTCAGTCATATAAGATCTTCTTTTGCCTATCCCTCTTAATCTCCAAGTCCATAACCAAAAGCTTGTGTTGGGTAGTAAGATTCTCACTCGGAATGACTTTGCAATCCTTACAAAGACCTCTATTGCCCTTCCTGAGGAGTAAGTAATCTATCTGAGTCTTGGCTATTGTGCTAGCCAAAAGGTAATCAAGTGGTTCTCCCTTTTTGGAAAGCACGAGTTAGCAACCACCAACGCAAAAGCTTTAGCAAAATCCAAAAGCAAAGCTCCACCTCCATTTCTCTCCCTAAGACCAAAGCCTCTATGTACATCATCAAATCCACTTGAAGTTGCCCCGATATGGCCATTAAAATCTCCACCAATGAAAATCTTCTCGAAGTTCGGTATACCTCTTACTACCTCGTCCAACTCCTCCCAAAGGAGCTTTTTGACCTCCTCATTCAGGCCCAAATGGGGGGGGGGGCAGAAGCACTAATAATATTCACATTCACCCCATCAATGACTAGCTTAATTGTCATCATCCTATTATTGATCCTCCTAACCTTCATCACTTGCTCTCTAAGGTCCCTGTCTAGTAAAATACCAACGCCATTTCTATCCCTCGAGCCTCTTGAGTACCACATCTTAAATCCGTCCACATCTCGAGCCTTGGTACCTACCCATCTGGTCTCCTGGACACAAGCAATATTAATTCTTCTCTTCTTGAGAATCTTCACTAGCTCTATAAATTTTCCTATCAGCGACCCTATGTTCCACGCAGTGGCGGAGCCAAGATTTTGAATAAGGGAGTTCAAAATATGAATAAGTAGACACACGAACTAGTTGAAGGGGTTCGACATCTACTTTATATACATCAAAAGTTATTTTAACCATGTATAAATGGTATAATTTTCTGCGGAAGGGGGTTCAGATGAAACCTTAGCAATAAGGTGGCTCCGCCACTGATTCCACGACCCTATTCTTAGTTTATGAGACCCTATAGCCCGCTTACCACTACTCCCCCTCGACCCTAGCCTCAACCGAAGACATGACCCAAGTCCCACTATCATTCTTCCAAAGCCACTAGGCAAAAGTAAACCTAGACAACAAGTACAACTAGATGAATCTGAATCAAGCAGAGTCTATAACACACTGGCAAATCCAAAAACCAAAGAAAAGCAAGTACATACACAAGATGAAAGATACTATCCAATCAACAATTAGGTAAAGACAATAACTAAATTTGCCTATAGCAGTGAACAGTATTAAAACAATAAATCTGAGAAAGCTTAAAACTGTACACAAAAAACATGAATTTCGAATATGAACAAGATCACACAGCAGTATATATATATATATATATATACAAGAGCGGAAAATAAAGAATCGACAAGTGCACCGAAGGTACCAACTCTGGCAGGTAGAACCTGGGTAAAGTTTGTAGATATCCTAGCACTGCTGCCAGTCGAAGTTACTGTTTAATGAAGTTGTCTGCTGTCCAATACGCAGCTATACTCCCAGACCACAAGAAGAGGAAAGAACAGAGGACCTAAGTCGTACTAGAGAGCAGAGCTTGCTGTCCCCAAAATCGCTCTGGCGTTTTGATGGTGTATGGTCCTCTATGTAGAGGAGGCAAGAAGAAAAAAAAAGAGAAAGAAAAAAGGATATGGGTTCGCTGCACCCTAACCCAGTAGCAGCTAGGGTTTGCTTTTGGTGGGGGGGGGGGGGGGAGAGGCAATCTGAGAAGAAGAGAGAAAAGGGAAGTCGACTTACCTGGTGTTCGCCGGCCAGAGAAACGGGACGGTGATCTGAGAAGAAGAAGATAATAGAAAAGTAATAATAATAAATACTTATGTTGATTTAATTATTTTTGCACATAATAAGATGAATGTGTCAAGAATACTGATATTTAGTATTTAGCAACTTATGAGAATAAAAAAAAGAAGAATACTGGTAGTACTTTTGTAGACACTTCTCCCAACCCCTCTCCCCAGGCCCCCACAAAGAAGAACGAAAAGGATAGGATAAAAGAAATATTTCTCCAGTTAGACAAGCTGTGCTGCTTGGCTTTGCATAGTTAGAAAAGCCTCTCCTCCTTGGTTTTGCATGACCCTGCTAATTATCTAATTCATCTGCAATTACAGGATTATGCACTTAAGGTTATTATGGAAACCAATGAGTCTTGGGAAAAGCTTGTCAGGAGATCCATTCCTGCTGGTGATCTTTCACTTGTATAGCTGCGCCAATTGATAAAGCTTGAACAGCTAGTTTTGTTGCTTGTTAACTAAACTGGACGTTAAATCCGTAGCAATTCTTTTTCCGTCCTCATGTGTGATGTAAATGAGTTCATATTCTTAAAGTTTATTCAGCACAAGAAGATGCTGCTTTTTCATCCGTATTTTCTGCATGGAAATGACTTTTAAAGCTATCCAAGCGGAAAAAGATTTAAATATGTCTGAATTGATCTTTGTTCTCCAATTGCATTAACCAAGTATGAATGCATCTTAGTCACAAAGTTAACAGAGGATTTGCAAGCTTCCAAGATCTTGCATGAGATTCACCCACCATGATCTGTCGCGTTATCTTTTCTGAAGCTGAAAGATGCATTTGTAATTTGAAAGTCACTAATGATGAGTTGGAGGATGGTGATGATGAGCTATTTCTTAAGAAAGTGGTCTGCTTGCCGTGAAAGTTAGGTACGCAGGACTCTGAAATTGTTATAAGATGAGATGAGTAATAGGGGAAATTAAACCATAGGCACTGTGTCCTAAACACCTGAGCCCTGAAAATTAGCGACTGAAAAAGAGCTGAAAATGCTTTAGAGTAATTATGTTGATACATATTTCATTAACGGCCTTAGGGCTTAGGTTTAGTGATATGATTGTAGCACATGTGCAGGTTAGGCATACGTGTAGATTCAGGGATTTCTCGACTACATAAAAAGAAAGTATTTCATTAATGCCACACCAAGTTGATGTGAAACATATATAAATTTTGATGTGCGGCTAAACAAAATTCATATATCAGGTTAGCCAAGGCGCAGGATACAAGGAGAATTCTCTTTTTTCACCAAATGGTAAAAGCTAGATTAATAAGTAAAGACCTGCACAGTGAGAAAGCTACCTAGTTGATTCAGATTTGGTAAATTACATGCCATTGTCGAGCAGCTATTATGTCTCTAGCAGGTAAAGGTAGGCATTTAAGTTTTTGTCACTTGTTGAATAGTTGTTCTTATGAATAATAGCTGGTACATCTTGTATGAGCTGAAGACTTCTTTTTTCTGTTTATTTCTCTGGGTGATGTAATAGGCTATGTATTATCAAGTTAACTTGGGAAGTCTAGGTGATAAATGTGCAATTTATTAGGGGGCATGCGATCAAGATGATTATTGCGTTTAGGCTACGCAGGTGAGTGATGTTATTACAGGAAAAAAAAGTGTCTCAAGTTGAGTTTGGGTGTTGGAGAAGTCAACATTGTGATGCTGTATGTACTCTGAAGGACATATTGTTCAAAATATTTCTAGATTGTACATGGCCAAGTACCAAAGGAAGGTCTGAGTTGTTGGTTAAGGCAATTATTCAATCATAATACCATCTTCAATCTATCCCTGAGTCTGTCATCTTATGATAAACCTAAATAAGTTGTCTTTTTGTCTTGGATAAGGGTTCTTGACATAAAGGACCGACTCGCTTACCTGCCGCTTCGAGAAACTTGGTGTGACACTACCAAAGGTGGGCCCCACTCCATGTGTGGTAATTTATAGAAAGTTAATAGTTAATTAAGAATATTAATCACAAGGTCTTGGAAATGATTAGGTATATGAAAACCTCACTTGTATTATTAGTAGGAGAGAGGGCAAAGGCTAAACGGGGCAGAGCAGAGCGACAAAAGAGGGCAAAGTGGGGCAGGTCAGAGCTTTTATGTAACTTTTCTTGCAATTCCAATTGCAAACATAGCTAAAAATTACAATAGGACCTTTGCGGGAAAAAATGGTTATTTTAATTACACACTGTTACACTTTTTTGCTTTATTTCTTTAATTTTGGTAGAATTAATTTGACTAAACTCTAAATTAAAGTGGTAAGCAAAACGGCTAATTGTTTACCTCCTCTAACACCGTAATAATACATATTTGGTCTGTTGATAGAATTAAAATGGAAGACTTACCCCCCCCCCCCCCAAGCCCCATTGCCATCCCAACGTATCAGAGCATATACAGGTATCAACTTTCTGGATTGGGGTTTTTCTGAAACTGCTTCTAATTGTGTTGATAAACTGTTGAAGACCTATTAACTTACCTATACTTGGGAAGTTTCAGCTTTCTCAAACACACTTTTGTGCAATGGGTGGTTGAAGTTGCATCTGTGGAAGATCTAATACTCAAGGACCACCCTTAGACGAAAGGCATTGGACTTGACATATGAGCAGCAAGTGCCTAAATTACTGCAATCAGCAGTTATGTCTAAGTCGTGAAATATTTATATATCGAATTCGTCTAGATTTTCCTACATATTGAGGCTAAATTACAGAAGGTTAAGA
Source organism: Solanum dulcamara (assembly GCF_947179165.1). Classification (NCBI taxonomy): domain Eukaryota; kingdom Viridiplantae; phylum Streptophyta; class Magnoliopsida; order Solanales; family Solanaceae; genus Solanum; species Solanum dulcamara. The sequence continues at coordinate 44,929,825 of NC_077248.1, read as the reverse complement.
ATCAATTCCAAGAAAGCACAAGATTGAAAGTAACTTTTATTTCCAAAACACAACACTGCTATCAGTAGTTAACATAGCATCATATCAACTATGCATGAGGGATATAAAGTTGTGATGACCATCACATCCCAAGTGCGATGGTTAAGAATTTGCCGGTGTAAACTTGAGGGAAACACTATTGACACAATGGCGCTCATCCGTTGGGGTAGGGAACCCCTCACCCTTGAAAACATGACCAAGATGGCCGCCACAAGCTGCACAAGTAATCTCGATCCTCCTGCCATCAGGGTCAGGCTGAAAAGCACAATTATATCACATCAGACACTGCCACAATGTCAAATCTAGAAAAACTACCAAGGAGGACCCAGGAAAAAATATGAATGTTGAAGCAATCTCATTACCAACAGATTCGCGAAAATCAACGGAATACCTCCATGTGTGTTGACTGTCTTTTTAAATCTTAGAAAAAGTAATGGAACAAAAATTTCATAGAACCTTTGCTTTGTCAATTTTTAAAGGGGTTGGTGCTTTCTTTCTCAGATTCAAAAATCTAACTATTAAATAGCTTTAGGACTGCAAACAGGATTTGGTGATAGCTAACTCGAGTTTCCAGAGGCAGTAACACTTGATCACCTTTCGTAGTACGGTGGAAGCGATGAAGGTTTATGCAAGGACGTAAGGTTATCATGGGTATCTGACAACCCAACATAAGCTCTTGGTAATGAACCTAAAGAGTAAAGGAAGAGGAGGACGAGGACTTTATGACCATTAAAGAATTAAGGGGGTGGGGGGTGACTATTGATAAAATTCAGGAGTTGAAGGGAGAAGTTGATGGCTGGGAGGGCTTGGAAGACTAGTGGGGACCCTGATAGTATGTGGACTACGATAGCCAACTAGGGAAACAACTAGAGAAGTGTTATGGGGTCTCGAAGGGTAAGTTTCGTAGACATAGAGGGGACTGGTGGTGGAATAGAGAGGTCCAAGGGAAAGTGGAAGCCAAGAAGATTGCTTACATGTAGTGGAGACTAGGAAAGAGGACTAATAAGGAGAGGTATAGGATTGCGAAGAAGTGAAGAAGGAAGTGAGGATAGCGATTACAACACCACACCCAGTGTATCCCACAAGTGAGGTCTGGAGAGGATAGAGTTTACACAGACCTCCCTACCTAAGAGGTAGAGAGGTTGTTTCTAGTAGACCAACATATATCCATAAACTCTTTAATGTAGAGGGGAACAGGAATATTGTGTTGGGTGATTCAGAACACTCCGAGAGCTGTCTAGATTTTAGGTATTGTAGGCATATAAAATTTGAGGTCAAAGGGGCAATCTGTAAGATGATGGGGTAAGAACGACTAGGACAGAAGAGATTCATGTGGATTTTTGAAAGAGAGCAGGTAAACTAGGTATTTGTTTAATGTCATCTTTAGGACGACTTAAAATGTCCGAAGAATGAAGGTGGAGTACAACGATCTCATGGTACAAGAACAAGGATGATATTCAAAATTGCAACAATAATAGGAGTATTTGAATTAGTAAACCACACTAGGGAGAGGGTGGTAGAAATGAAGATAACAAAGGATGTGTCTAATTTTGAGAACCAATTCGATTCATGTTGGGGCAATCAACTCTGGAAGTCATTCATCTTCTGTGGAGATTGTTGGAGTAGTCTAGGGATATGAAAAGAAACTTACAGATGATGTTCATTGACTTAGAAAAGGCATATGATAAAGTCCTAGGGAGGTTCTGCGGAGATGCTTGAAGTCTAGAGGTTTACCTGTGGCATACAGTAGAGCGATTAAGGCTATCCAAAGCTCGAGAGAATGATGGAAAGAGACTGGGAACACTTTCTAGTCAAGATGGGGCTACACTAGGGATCAACTCTTAGCCCCCTTTTATTTATTTTGGTGATGGATGAATTGACATATGCTTAAGGAGAGGTACTATGGTGTATACTATTTGCAGATGACATAGTATTGATTGACGAGACAAGCATCGGAATTAATGATAGACTAGTGATGGACCCTAGAGTCTAAAGATTTCGGGTGAACAGGACTAACAGAGTACATGAAGTGCAAGTTCAATGACGCATCGCAAGAGGCATATGTGGAAGTGGGAATTGATACATGTCATCCCCAAAAGAAGAAGCTTCAAGTATTTCAAGGAGATGGGGAGACCGAATGTCACACATAGCATTGGAACAAGGTGGATAAAATAGAGGCTCACATCATGTGAAAAGAACTTGTCACCGAGACTTAAAATGAAAGTTCTATGGGGTGGTTATTAGACACACTATGTTGTAAAGATGAATGTATCGGAGATGAGGATGCTTAGATAGATGTGTGGACATAATAAGAGAGATAAAATTAGGAAAAAAAGATATAAGAAGCAAAGTGGGAGTGGCCTTAGTGGTGGACAAGATGCGGAAAGCAAGGTTAAGATAGTTTCGACATGTAAAGAGTAGGGGCACAAATGCACCGATGAGGAGGTGCAAGAGGTCGACAGTGATAGGTCTAAGGAGAGGTAGAGGTAGACCGATGAATTGACAAAGGTGATTAGACATGACATGACACGACATATCTTCAACTCACCAAAGACATGACCCTTGATAAAAAAGGATAGAGGTCAAGGATTAGTTAAGAAGATAGTCGAGTGATTTCTCTCTTTCTCATGGGAGAGCATGGTTCTAGCGTAGAACACTTGTTTGTTCCCTCTTTTACACCTTAGTATTATTCTATTATTATCTTTTTCTTCAATTGTATTACTACTATTATCCTCAAAAAAAATTGTATTACTACTACTTTTTCTTACACTTGAGTTATCTCTACTACCCTTGTTGTCAGCATTTTTTTTTCTATAGTATTTTCACCATTATTTTTTACTCTTGTATTTGTCAAATCCGTTTTTGAAAACGCCTTCCTGAGCTGAGGGTTTATCAGGAACAACCTCTTTACCTCACACAAAGTAGGGGTAAACTCTGTGTGCACCTCATCCTCCCTAGAGCCCATTGTGGGATGAAACTAGGTAGGTGGTTGTTGTAGGAATGAAAAACAGATTGTCTTCACTTCTTACTCCAGCATCATTTGGAAATGGCAGGAAGAAAGAGAAATAATAGAAGTTGGCAAACAGAAGATAAAAGAAAGTGCTAACTTTTGGAGGCAGACCTCCCAAAATCTAAGGCGAGACTCTACTTTTGGTCTCAAAGGCAGGGAGGGCATTCATACTATTGTAGCCTCACATAAGAACTCTATATTCTATCCCAGAAGTTAAGGGGGAGTGATGACCCAATGCAAAAACAATGGCTCTCCTGGATAATGAGTATTTTTATCTAAAGATTTTAAAAATAACAAAACCATAATGATCTGACGAGAGCAAGAGAAGGAAGCTCACGGTGCGATTAATAGCTCCAGGAAGACCCTCAAAGAAAGCTGGCCAACCACAGCCTGAGTTGAATTTTGTTGTGGACTTGTAGAGGGGAGTGCCACATCCGGCACATTGGTAGACTCCTTCACCAGAAAACTTGTCATATTCTCCGGTACCTGGATGCCTGTGAAATAATCCTTTATGGTAAATTCATCATCTATTATGTAATGTCCTTTTGGATACTCTATTCCTAAAAATGCTGCATGTAAGACATTTGCAATCTCCAGAATATGTAGTGGTGTTTACTTCAAAGGTAACATAGCAATGAGTTAAATGTTAAGCATCACCAAACTGTGTTAATCTTCACGCCAAAGCGGTGAGCTAAGAGAAGTCTGGTAAGCAACATTAAACTGCAACATACACCACATCTCTTCCCCCCCCACCCCCCCACCCCAAACCCCTCCCCCCTCCCCACCCGCACACCCCACACCCACACACAGACACGTTAGGGAAAAAGATAGGGACAGAAAAAATGTCCAGGGAAAGCAAACATTGTATTTAAGAATATTCTGAAATTGATTACATGACCCCTATTTTACACAAGATCCATCTAGTGCTCTTTGAATAAAAATGATTCTCATGACAAGTTTTCATTTCCAAAGAAATTCATTTTTTTTATCAAGACCAAAATGCAAATCCTTTTAGTTAATGTCATTAAACATCTGAAATTCCCAAAGATTTCTTGTCATTTCAACAGGAGATTGGGTGAATTCAGAAAGTAACTCCATAAACTTGCATCCTATCCTTCATTAAACTTGGCACTTTCTCACCTACTTTGCACAAATATTAAAACCAAGTTTCAAATTATTCAGGGGAAGTTATAGAAAATACTGATTGGAGTCACAAAACTGAAGAAGCTCATTAAGGTCTCTTGTAATTTAAAACAGAACAAAACTTAACGGGTCATTGAGATTAGTTTACAACAACAACAACAACATACCCAGTGAAATCCCACAAAGTGGGGTCTGAGGAGGGTAGAGTATACGCAGATCTTAACACTATCTCATGGAGGTAGAGAGGTTGTTTCCGAAGGACCCTTGGCTCATGTGTATCGAACCCAAGTAAAGGAATAAGAAAAAGGTAGAGAAAGCATAGAGGCTAAAAAGAAAAACGATGTAAAGCCTACAAGAAAAACAATAACAACAACAACAAAATAATATGATAATCGAAGACCAATAACAACACAACAATAGTGGGACAACTAGTCGTATGACAGGCCCTAAGCTATCATAAGGAAAGACAACACTCTACCCCTACTAGCATTCTACCCTAATACGCGACCTCCACTCTCTCCCATCTAAAGTCATGTCCTCGATAATATAAAGTTGCGCCTACCTCTACTAGCCTTCTGTCCTAATACTCGACCTCCACTCCCTCCTATCTAAAGTCATGTCCTCGATAATATGAACTTGTTTAATCACTTCTCTCAAATACTTTTTCGACCTACCCCTACCCCTCTATGTACCCCTAAATCCAACCTCTAGCACTTCCTCACTAAGGCATCGGTCTGCACATGTTCAAACTATCTCAATCTCGCTTCCCTCATCCTGTCCGCCGCAAAGGTCACTCCCACCTTCTCCCAAATAACCTCATTCTTAATCTTATCACTCCTAATATGCCCACACATACATCTCAACATCCTCATTTCCGCAACATGCATCTTCTGAACATCAGTTTACAAACTAAAAAGTAAACTTGAAATAACAAGCATTTCTTATAATAAGTAGAGCAGCTATGGAAAACTTGAATCGACAAAGAAGAAAAACAAAATTCAGCATGTAAATTAAGGCATGAATTTGGTAAACCCTCCATATTCCGAGAGTGTTCTAGATCTAAAAATGTTGATTAAAAACTCCTTGTATATTCCTACTTAAAACTAACAAAGGCGGGACTGATTAAAGAAGAAGAAAAAAAAAGAAGAACATACTCGGTGCCTTTGTGTCTTAAAATACGGAACTGCTCAGGAGATAGAATTGCACGCCAGTCTTCCTCTGACTTGTGAACGGAGCCTGGTGCAGCCATGGCAACAACCCCACCTCTGAACCCTCTCTTACTTGAAGGAACAAATAGAGATGATGATGCAAACCTGAATAGGGTCTTGGGATGGCCACAAATTCTTGAATTGACTTGGAATCTCATGAACGGGGTAGCGTTGAAAATCAGAGTTGTTGAAGAAGCAAAAGGGGAGATTTTGAGAATATGAGAACCCATCAACATAAGATATAATTTATACAGTAGTATTTGTTTGTTTTGTTTATAATTAACTAGTATATGTAGCCCTAATGCGCACATAATATAAAAATATTATTTTTAAATTTTTTATTATAATGTCTTGTTCTGACATGACATGGTAAATACTTCCTCTTTGCTTGATGTCCCACCTCATTCCTCACCCCCTATGCCCCATAATAAATATATATGAATAGAGACGAAAAATTATATTTTAAATTATTAATATATAATTATCAAGTGCTCTTGTAATAATTTTGAGAGTTATTTTTAAAAATTTGTGTGAAATTATCATTTTATCACTATCATTAATGCCCCTGAGTATTATTTGATTGGTTTGTGTAGTTGAAAGTGTCAAAATCTTAATGGTTTGTAAATTGTGCAAATTCTTGAGTTTTATAGAGTTAAGAGGTGAAAAAGTAATTTTGGGAATCAACCGGAGCTACGAGTCTCGGAACGGAATTTCATCAATTTCAGCAGCTCCAAAATGTGAAAATTGATCTAGGAGAGATTACGAAATTAGTTTTGGAGTTGTAACAAAAATTTGATGTCTTGAGTTGGGAATTTAAGGAATTTTAGGCCAAGGTTTGACTTTGGTCAACTTTCAAAGTTTCGATACTCAGAATTGAATTTCGACGACTCCGTTGAATTCGAGGGATGATTTTTGGTCTAGAAAAAGTGTTGGTTGAATATGTAGAGGTCCCGAGCCCATTTTGGTATTTTGAAGGCCTAAGTTGGTTTAGTTGCGACTTTTCGAGTTTTGGATCAAGGAGACCTAGAATTTGAATTATGGTGGTTCCATCAGCTCTGGAATGGCCAAATTAGGCTAGTAGCATTGTCGGCATGACTATCGAGTCAATCGATACGAGTTTGGGCTATTTGATGCTTTTGACTTTGAAAGTTAGCCTATGATTGACTTTGGTCAATATTCTTGGAAAATGTACTTGGATGAAAATTCTGATAGCGCAGTTAGTTTCAGAATGTTGAGTTTTGTCTAAAACGACCCTTCATTTGCTTTCTAAAGTTTTTGGTCTAATCCCGAGGCCCATTGTGGAATTTGCCTTAAAATGACACTTTGATGTGGGATCCACTTTTTATTAAAATAATCTCGTATGATAATTTCTAATGTGCTATTGAATCCAAAATATCGAATTTAGTAGGGTAGCTATATGGTTTATTTTAATCAGGTTCCAAACGAATTTCTAGGATCCGTTCGAAGACTTTAAATAATGCAAAACTAGAAAAATTTGGTGCAAAAGTGCAGATTTTGCACCAGAATTTTCAGAATTTTCTCTCAACTTTGAACCCTCATTTCTTGAGCTTTTCAAGTCCAAATCTAGTGATTTAAGAATTTATCTTCAAGAGATTTTCGCGAGGAATCCATTGGTGAGCTCAGAAGCATGATTAGAAGCTTCGTTTTAGGTAAGATTTGATGTTTTAGATGCCGCCTCGATCATTTTCGAATTCAAATTTTTATAAACTTTGGAAGATGATTTCTTGGTCATCTTAGATCCTAATTTAGTGATTCAAAACTCTAAATTGTGTATTTTTTCCATAGGAATAAATTGGTGTAATTGGAAAGTGATGGGGAAGAATTTTTTGAGGTAAGATTCGCATTATAGCAGCTGCCCTTTCTATTTTTGGATTAGATTTTTGATGAATTTTGAGATTTGATATCTTGAGCATTTTGGGTCCGTTTTCAGCGATTCTTGAGGCTAAATTGCTGAGTTTTTTCGTAAGGATCGTTATGGTGTTAGTTTTAGTTGTAAAGGCTTCATTCCTGGTAAATTGTTGTTCAAAGTTGTTGTCTCTTGCCATTTTCGGAATGAAATTATTGTAATTTTTGGAGGATTGTTTCTTGGTCATCTTAGCTCCATTTTTAATGAATCTTGGGTCTAAATTGTGAGTTTTTTTGCAAGGAACATCATGGTGAGATTATCTTTCACTAATTTCTGCAATTATTATCTTCCAAAACATCTTTAAATCAAGATTTCAAAGGTGGGTTATAGGGTTTTCTTCCAAGTTAGAAAATTATATTTTCATGATTTGGAACTCAATTTTAATGGGTTTTTCAGCCACGAACTCTATTCCATGTGTAGAACATAATTTTTAAATAAAATTCCAGATTTAACCCTTTTTTAAAATAATTAATTTCTAGACTATTTTACCCCTAATTCTGAAACCTATCAATATAGGTGTCATTAGACTCCTTGTGCTGTGTATGTTTTATTTTTGATAGTGGGTTGTCAGTCCGAGCATTGAATTTGAGTGTTGCTTTTTTGGTGGAGGTGTTCGAGTGAGGTTTCGACAATTGAGATAGGTTTGGTTATCCTACTTTAAGACCGAGATGAGATAATTAGCCATTAGTATGAGTTGAGAATGTTATATATATTGTGATGCCCATGTGGAGGCTTATTTATTAATGTGTTGTCATGTGAGGGCTTATTTGTATTACATAGCCCATGTGGGGGCCTTATTTTTTATCCTATTTGCTTTGAGAGCATGTGATTCATGATTTGCATGTGAGAAAGACTTGATGATATTATTTAACTTAATGCCTGCCTGAGGGGTTGAGTTGGGGGTTTTGAGCATGCCTAAGTATTTAAGTATTATTGAGAAATGGATGAACATTTTTATTAAAATATCTCCTTTCCATTGGTATTTATTGAGGCTGAGTATCAGGTGTAGGTTAAGTTTTGAGAACTTAGAACCTTCTTCTACATGTTGAGTTGAATATTGCTTCCATGCCATATGTGTTCTGATGCATTCATCCTTATTCATCATATCATGAAACATGAGAAGTTGAGAAATATGGGGAAAAAAATTTGAGAAAGAAAAATGAAATACCTTTAAACCTTTGTATCTTGAGTCCTTGGTCGAGACAATTTTATGGTAGGGTAGTGGATACATTATGATCCTTTGACCACGAGGAGGTGGCAAGGATGATGAGATATTATGATTGATGTATATGGTCTGCGAGACCCCCATGGGTCCTGCTTGGTAGCATAGCTTGGCAGGTGTATACGATAGGTTATGCGACAGTCTTGATTCCATCGTACCACCGCATCATCATATTATATTGCATTGCATTGCATTGATATCTCTGCTGCTTAAATTATCTGGTTAATTGTGATTATGAGCTATTATTATGAGATTAATTTATTCGCACCATTCTATATAAATTGGCATCACCGATGTCGGAGTGGGACTTTTCTATATGTAAGTGGAAGCGTTCCTTAGTTTATTTCATAGGTTTGATTAATTTTTTATACTTAGTCGGCTAAAATCTACTAAGTACATGTAAATTATACTTACCCCTACTTCTATATTCCTTTTTGATACAGATACTAGTCAGGGTACCTCAGCTGATTCTGTATTCTCAGATTAGTGGTGAGGTCCTGGGATTCAGATCGTCACTAGTCTATCTTTATTTTTCAGTCTTTTGTATCATTCAAAGATTTATGTTGTATCTTCAGATTCGAACCTTGTATTAGATGCTCTTTATACTTATGACACCAGATTTTGGGATAATTTATTCATTGTTTTTATTTTTGTTTAAATCGTGGCATGACTTTTCCTTTGGGAGTCTCATATGAGTTTTACTTTTAGGCTTATACATCAGATTGGGTTTTAGGATGTGTGCCATCATGACCTTATTTTTTTTGGGTCGTGACAAATTGGTATTAGAGTAGCTAGGTTACCAGTCTCATAAGTTAAAGAGTAGGGTGTCTAGTAGAGTGTTGCAGATCGGTACGTAGACATCCGTACTTATCTTCAAGATACTTAATAGGAGAAACTCCTTCCTTTGATTCCTTTCGTGCAATTTTTTCATATCAAGTGTTGTATACCTCTAATCTATTCCTTTCGAGTTAAAAGTAACTGTCAGGTTCGAAATGGCAGCTTTGGCTTGAGGATGATCTAGTGATGCCCCATTCGAGCCTAATTATGAGTATGAAGATGGGGAGCAACAAACAAAAAAGGTGGGGAAAATGGTCGGTTAGACTTCGAGTGTTTGATTTCAAATTTTAGATATCTAATTAGCCCTACTTTGCATTCCTTTGAGGTTTGTTGCTCCACTTATGTCTTCTGGTGTTGCTAAGTCTACTTAGAAGAAAAAGAGTTTTAGGGAGATTCATTAGGGTATTATCTCCCATGTTTGATGTTATCATTGTTTAGAAAGCTTATATCTTTTTGACCAAGTGTCAGGACAGGTTGTTCAAAACCGAGTATCTTGAAGGCACATGGAATGTCTTATTTCTCTTTACAGTTGTGGGAATGGATAAAGAGTGATGTAGGTCGTATTTTGCTCATAGACTTGTCGGTCCTCCTATGATGAGTCGGGAGTAGTTTATTGAGGTTTTTTTTGTTATGGTGAGTTTGAACATGGGGCAAATATGTGATTCTTCTTCTATTCAGCTAGGGTCACAAGCTGTCCATGATACACTAGTTTTAGTTGTTTAAGGTGCTTTATAAAGTACTCGAGGTGGTGGTTGTGGTGGTTTGCAAGCTAGGGGTGATCATCAGTTATGATATGCTATATTGGGTAGATTTGAGGCAGAGGCCTTTGATACAGTTATTATTGGTATTGATTATATGAGTGATCCCCTTGCTGTGCCCATTACTATTTCTACCCCGATAGGTGAATCTTTAGTGATGGATCGGGTATATAGAGAGTGAGTAGTGATATTTTCGGGTAGAGAGACCCATGCAGACTTGATTTTATTAGACATGCTCGATTTTGATGTGATACTGGGTATGTACTGGATATTAGATTGTTATGCAAAGACCTTGACCTTAGCTTATCCCGATTTACCTAGGTTAGTGTGGAAGGGTAATCCGAGTTCGTATCCTAAGGGGGTGATATCTTATATTCGTGCTTGTCGCTTGATGTATAAGGGTTGTTTGTCTTATTTGGCTCATGTATGTGATCTCACTATAGAGTCATCTTCTATAGAGACTACGAGGGTGGTGAGAGAGTTTATGAATGTATTTCCTACAGTCTTGCTGGGAGTTCCTCCTGACCGTGATATTGATTTTGTGATTGATTTGGAGCCTGACACTAAACCCATCTCTATTTTTCCTTATCGAATGGCTCCGGCAGAATTAAAGGAGTTGAAAGAACAATTGGAAGATTTATTGAAAAAGGGGTTTATTAGACCTAGTGTATCACTGTGGGGTGTATCGGTTTTATTTGTGAAGAAGAAAGATGGTACTATGAGGATGTGTATTGACTATCGACAGTTGAACAAAGTCACCGTCAAGAACAAGTGGTCCCTCGCATTGATGATTTATTTGACCAGCTTCAGGGTGCATCAGTGTTTTCAAGGATTGACTTGAGGTCGGGTTACCATCAGTTGAGAGTTTAGGAATATGATATCCCGAAGACTGCATTCAGGACTCGTTATGAGCATTATGAGTTTATGGTTATGTCCTTTGGGTTGACTAATGCCCCGGCTGCTTTTATGGAGTTGATGAACTGGGTATTTCGACCTTATTTGGACTCGTTTATGATCATGTTTATTGATGACATCTTGGTTTATTCAGAGAATGAGGCAGATCTTGTTAGGCACCTGCGGACAGTCCTTTAGAGATTGAGAGAGGAGGAGTTGTATGCAAAATTCTCCAAATGTGAGTTTTGGCTTGAGTCCGTGACATTCTTGGGTCATATAGTGACCAAGGATGGTATTATGTTTGATCCATACAAAGTTGCAGTGGTTCATAATTGGGTTAGTCCTACTTCGGTTACCGAGATTCGGAGTTTTATTGGGTTGGCAGGTTATTATCGTCGGTTTGTTCAATGATTCTCTTCTATTGCAGCCCCATTGACTAGGCTAACTCAAAAGACCGTGGCATTTCAGTGGACTGATGAGTGTGAGATAAGCTTTCAAAAGCTCAAGGAATTATTGACTTCAACACCTATTCTAGCCTTACCCAAGAAGGGCATGGCCTTTATTATGTTTTGTGATGCTTCAGGAGTCGGTTTGGGTGGTGTATTAATGCAAAAAAGTAGAGTTATAGCTTATGCTTCTCGACAGTTTAAGGTACATGAGAAGAACTCTCCTACCCATGACTTAGATTTGGCAGCGATGGTGTTTGTTCTGAAGTTGTGAAGGCATTATCTCTATGGAGTGCATTGTGAGGTCTATACTGACCATTGTAGCCTTAAGTATATCTTTTCTCGGCCGAATCTGAACATGTGGCAGCGTAGGTGGTTAGAGTTATTGAAAGACTATGACATCAACATACTTTATCATCTGGGCAAAGCTAATGTGGTAGTAGCGGATGTCTTGAGTCGTAAAGCATCTAGTATGGGTATTTTGGCCTTCCTTAAGGCTGATGAGAGGCCTTTAGTGTTAGAGGTTCAGTCATTGGCTAGACAGTTGGTCCGACTTGATATTTCTAGATATCATGGTATTTTGGCCTTTGTGGAGGCTAGGTCTACTTTGATGGACCAGATTCGTACATACCAGTTTGAAGATGACAAGTTGAGGGCCATTCGAGACAAAGTGTTGAGTGGTGAAGCAAAATCAGCCTCTCTTTATTCAAAAGGAGTTTTGAGAATCAATGGTCGCATTTGTGTGTCCAAGGTTGGTGAATGGGTACGTATGATATTGGAGGAAGCTCATTGTTCCAAGTATTCAATTCAATCGGAAGTGACAAAGATGTTTCATGACTTGAAACAACATTATTGGTGGTCTAGCATGAAGAGAGACATTGTATATTTTGTAGCTAAATGTCTAAATTGCCAACAAGTGAAGTATGAGGATAAAAAAATGGGTGGTCCTATGCAAAGGATGCCCATTCCTGAGTGAAAATGGGAGCGTATCACTATGGACTTTGTGTCTGGATTACCTATGGCATTGGGTAAGTTGACTCTGTTTGGGTAATTGTGGATCGATTGACCAAATCATCCCATTTCCTTCTAGTGAAGACTAGCTACAATGTGGATTAGTTAGCTAGGATTTATCTTCGTGAGATTGTTAGGCTGCATAGGTTGCCTATCTCTATTGTGTCAGATCGGGGTTCAGTGTTCACCTCTCACTTTTGAGAGGCATTGCAACGTGGTTTAGGTATGCAGCTAGAGATGAGTTCAGCATTTCATCCCCAAACCGATGGTCAATCCGAGTGGACTATTCAAATGTTGGAGGATATGCTTAGGGTCTGTCCAACAATATGCCAAAAGAAGAGAAAGGATAGCTTTACATACTTATGACAAAAATATGCCAAAAGAAAGGAGGTAACTTTACATACTTATGCCAAAAATATGTCAAACGAAAAGAGGTAGCTTCACATACTTATGCCAAAGACATGCCAAGAGAAAGCTTCACATACTTTTTTCGGGATAAATTGAAATCCGGGCTTGCCTTGATACCTCCTTAATCTATTTGACATTAAAGTAACACTAACATTAATAGTCTTTCACTTTCCAATATCCCACTCTACAACCAAGTACTAATAAGAGTCATTTCCTTATCCATTACCCTCAATTAGTTTGTTACTAGTTTCGATGCTATCGAAAATCGGGCAGCATTTCCCCTATAACTTCAATATTCCCGAGATTTCAACTTGGCCACAGTGTCAATAACCATACCAACAAAAACAACCAAAAGCATATATACAAGTAAACCACCTCAACATTACACAATACAACTCCAAACAACTAGCTCAAAACTACGATATGAAAATAGAGTTTTTAATCTTTATTTCACAAAATATTCAACCATACCAAATGGAGGGTCGTGTGGATGAAACCAGAAGAACCCACACCCCATTTTAAAACACTTTAAAGCCCTGCAATACGCAACCCAACCAGCTTCACCCGTAGCACCACAACGACAACCCACTACTCGACTTTGATTTAGCTATAACCACTTCAATTTAGTTTATTTCTAACGTCAAGCATACTTATGTAATTTTTCCACTTCCAAACTTATTTAAGACATTTAATATACCTCATACCAACATCATAAACTCCAATTTGAAAAGGAAACCCTTACCTTACCCGAAATGCGTCAAACTCATCGAAACTTGCCTAGGAAGTTCTTTTAGCGCGCCTAAAACTTTGTGGCTATTTGATAACGTTTTGGGATAATCCAAATCATAATTTTTCATTAATAACACATTCATAACATCGTGGTGCACCCTAGATAATTAATTCACAAAATAAAATTGGGGAACTCACCTTTCCTCCTCCAAACCGTAGCTCTCTCTCTACCTTCAAGTTTTCTCTTCTCTTCTTTTCTTGAATCTTCTTTTGTTGATAAAGATGACTTATGAGATAAGGATAAAAGTAAAAAGTCATAAACATACATATATAGGCAACTTTAGGGGGTGACACGTGCCAAACCCTCATAGGCCAATGCACCCCCACTTCTAACTAGGGGCTGCCATATGGCAGGTGGGGGCCCACCCCCATGCTTCAGCTGCTTCTACATGGCAGTACCAGCTGCTTCCATGTGGCACTCCCTCATGCTGCCATGTGTCACTCTCTTTTCCTCCTCGTGGGTTCGTAATCTTATCTTACTTTACAAACCCATGTAATCCTTGCTACGTAAGCTTGGTAGGTACTCAATTAGCTTAAGTATGTAAGATTTCCAAGTTGGTAGCTTACGTAAGTAAGTTGAGTCCTACAACTCGTTATTTGGTCTCCAACTTCTTCTGGATTCTTACAACGCTATTTCCAATCTTCCTTATCATGATGTGTCACATTCTCCCCTCCTTAGAGTTGTTTGATAGCGTTATGGACTATCTGGCTCCCATGGTAACTTCTAAGAAGCTTGAGAAGCTTTAAGAAGCTTTAACAAACTTAAGAATACTTCCAAAAACTTAAGAACCTTTCAAGATACTTAAGAAGCTTAAGAACCTTCCAAGGTACAAAAGTATGAGGTGTAACATCCTTCCCTCCTTTCGAACATTCGTCCTCAAATGTGAACCAAAACCTTCCTCAAGATCTTATACAAACTATATGGAGAGTTTTTCTATTCCATTGCAATAACATATACTTTCATCGAGCCATCACTATTAGAGTCTTAAATATTGGGATTACCTATAGCGTAAAGGGTAGATACGAATACCTGTATTCTATTTCCTCTTTTAGCTTCCCAGGTCATTTCTTCACGACTCTCGTTTCTGCATAACACCTTGGCAGAAGCTACGTCCTTAATTCACCACCCCCTACTCTACCGATCCAGGATGGCGACCGGTTGCTTCTCGTAGGATAACTTCTATGTGACTTGATATCCTCTACGGAATATACTCAGGATGGATCACCAACACACTTGCGAAGCATCGATACTTGGAAGACTGGATGTACTACTTCCGAATCTACTAGCAAGTCCAACTCGCAGGCAACCTTGCCTATTCGGCGGAGGGTCTGATAAGAGCCAATGCATCTCAGACTAAGGTCCTCTTTCTTGCTGACTCTCATCACTTTCTCTGTGGATGACACTTTTGAGAGTGCTTAATTATAAATTGAAACTCTAGAGATCGATGTTGATTATCCGCGTTTGACTTCTGTCAACTCGGAGCTGCTAATAATCTCTCCCAAATAAGCTTCACCTTTTATACCGCTGATTGAACCACATCTGGGCGTATTAGTCGTGTTTTACTACCATTAAACCAATCAATTGGCGACCTACACTGTCCACTATACCAAGTCTCGTACAGGGCCATCTAGATACTAGAATGATAGTTAATATCGTAAGTACTTTTGACAGGTGGTAGGCAATTGTCCAAGCTACCTTTGGAGTCAACCGTATAGGCCCACAACATATCATCTAATGTTTAGCTATAAGCTTAGTCTTTCCATCAGTCTGAGGGTAAAATAGTGTACGAAGACCTATTTGCCTTCCCAATCTCTTCGTAAACTGATCTTCGGTAGCTAACTGTAACTTGGGCTCCTTCATTTAGGACAATAGCTATGGGAACTCCATAAGGTCCTACCACTCTCTTGACCTATAATTTCACACTATCTCGGCTGAGTAGGTAGTCTTTCATTGGAGTAACATGGGCTGATCTTTTTAATCTGTGGATAACATTTCATATAGAATTATCTGTTCGGGAAGTGCAAAGTAAGTCTTGTAGCCAAGGTTGTGTTGTGGAATCTTCGACCTCGTATATTACTTCTTGCCTTCTTTAGATAACATCAACTAGTACCCTCGCCTTTTCTAGTTTTACTTTTTGCCCATCAGAGTCGGCTACCAAGTTGTGCTGAAGTCCCCTCACACAATGACCTATATAGCTATTCTGTGGTTTGCCTATCATTAATTGGTATTATGTTGAAGAACTGTGGCATACAAGTGCGCCATCTGTTAGTAATCAGCTAATCCTGCTTGCTTTGCTTAAGCCCTTTTATAATTCCCTTAATGTAACTTATAACACTCTTAGTACATAATCTTGTGTCGTTGCTTCACCGCTAGTTTGGATCTTTCCATCTCGTGCGATTATAGCAGCACTAACGCATCGGATCCCACCGAAATTTCAAAGTTAATCGTGCTTGGGCGAGAGTAGTACTAGGATGGGTGACCCTCTGGCAAGTCCTCGTATCACGTTCCATTGCAATCCTTGCAATAATGTGCGAAGGCACTCAACCTAGCCCAAGATTTACCTTAACGTCTTCTTACTAGTCTTCATGCTTCGTCTTGCCCTCTCCGCCCCTGTCTTACACTCGATGTCAGGATAGATCATTTGTTCAACCACAGCTAGGTCCTATTTTTCCCTTAGTACTCACCCCTTCTCGGTAGTTTGGTCTAACCCATCTTGACATCTCTCTGTATGTCTCCAAAACATCCTAGCTCCTTTTCTCGTGTACTTCTCACTTGACCCTATACTCAACATATACATATCCATAGGTTGCATGACCATTCTGATACAACATGTATAAGATAGACATAATTTTTTCATTTCCTGGCCCATCTTGCTTTACATATCGACTTCACACTAGAACTTGCTCGCGCCAATGCTATTTTGTCCTACTCCTTTCTTTTCTTCCTTTACGTACTCCTTGGTCTCCTCATTTCCTACCATAAGAGATTTTCTATTCTTTCTCCTTGCTATTTATATGTCACCATATCAACGGCCAATGACGTTGTTGCCATATATTAATCTTTACCCAAACACGACCCTACTACCCTTTACATGGTCCTTAGTTTGCTCAGTCCTACTCTTTTATCGTATTCACCCTTTGTGGTAGGCACCCATCCCTTAGGGTTCTACCAATGATTCTTTGCACGGTCTCAGATACCGCGGCTCCTATCCATTTATTATTGGCCTCGAGCTCCTGCTAACTTGTGCCAGTATGGGATGTCGCTTGAAATTTAAGCGTTCCTGTCAATATGTGATAGTGTCAGTTGATTTCATCTCACGCGTGTATTTCTCTCATCCACTTCCCTCCTTTAGGGCATACCCATGTCATCCTCTGTTTATTTTCAATTGTTCATACGCATATGATTCTGTGCCAACATATTTGACATACTGCACCATGTCTATACCCTCTATTAGCTCATCTATACTTTAGGTTGCCCCTGTAAGAAACCTTAATACAACTATGGGGTGCTTAGAATTCTTGATAAATAGTACACAATCCAGTCCAAGCACTGGTACTCGAGTCATATAACTAATGTAGTAGCTTAGTCAAAGCCGCATTTCCTTCATCCCAATTAGTACGTCACTAGTGCTTATAATCATGTCCGATTCTCCATTCGGGGGCACTTATACTCTGATGACACATATTTCTAGCTTTGCTATAACACTATCTTCATTCTAGTGAATACCACTTGTTCCTCTTAATGGACTCGCAACGCATCAATAGTCTTGTAGAGCTACCTCCCTTATCCTTGAGGGGTATTACTATTTTCCATGGTGGAGGTACATATACACAATATCCTTTTCTACTTCATGCGCTTTTATCCTTATCGTGTACTCGATGCTGACTCCTAATCTTACTCACGATCACATTCTTTAGTTACTTCGTTACTAGGCCCTACGTACTTCCATGATGATCCTTATTATATTCACACTATATTCTGCTCATGGTCAATCCTGAAGGGTAATATTTCTTGACCTTTATTCACGATCCTTACTCTGGACTAATTCCACCTGGTGGAGCAAGCGTACTTAACCCCCTTATCCTTCCTTGTCATTCTCATCCTTAATACCTCACAGGCAGTCTTAAGACATTCATATCCATCACCATTCTTCTCACCATATCAGTATCGACCTTCTAATTACCACCCATACCGCAATTTACTTATTTCCCAAAGTCAGTTGTACTCCTAGTCTAGTCGGATCTTAGCGTTACCGTGGATACAATCTCTCAAGATATACTACAACCTTATATCTCATTCACTTTTTATTTCAAAAAACTTTCGGCAGAGTTTCCTCTATATTTTTTACTATCCCAAACCTGCACTCAGGAAATACCAACAATGCCTCACAGGGCCAACATATATATATTCATATCACCACCATACAGGGCGCCCAATATCAATAACAGTATAAAATAATAGACTTACCTCGTATGTCCAACTTGAACTGCACCCGTTATACTTTTCTGTCTACTTTTCCCTTCAATCTTCGACTTTACATTTCAATCTTCTTACCTTATCTAGCATGCCTCCTTCACACCATTACTTACCTGTATACTGGGTAGCTTCCAATATCATCCGTCATTTTCTTCTGTCGATGTCGTTCTTCAGCTGAAACTAAAGGTTAGAAAAATGAATTTCATGTCCTATGGCTAGGCTCTATCGCACGATCTTAGATATGAAAGAAAGGTGACATCCTAAATTCCCTGTAGCCTTCTATTTATAGATGTGGTGCGTAATACACCGATAAACAGGACTCTGCTAGATACGGTCTGTAGACATTCTGAGGAACAACTGCTCTGATACCACTTTTGTCATGACCCAACCCCGTAGGCCATGACGGGTGCCCGAACTGAGCACTCGCGTATATCCCTACTATCTGTAGGTAAATCTGTCCCCTATTTAAGTTATAGCATATTAACAGACAGGATAACATATAAGCCAGCGAGGCTTATCATAGGCACCACTGTAGATACATGCATATACAACCCATACACAACCCACATACATATCCACAGACCTCTAAGAGTAAGAACAGTAACATAAGGCGGGATAGGTCCCCCGCTGTACTCATGAACAAATAAATATATACATCAAGGGTTAATATAAAAACTAGGCTCCGGCACAATGGAGCACTTCTGAACTGCTGAGTGGAACTCCTACACTGATGGATCCCCAAGGTGTGTATCTGTACCTGCGGGCATGAACGCAGCCCCCATCGAGAAAGGGGGGTCAATATGACATATGCACTGAGTATGTAAAACATAGACATCATAAGAAAATTATAGTTGGCTCAGGGATGCAAGGGAAAAGTATAACATTTAACCATTTACCGTACTCGCATCGTATAAAAGAAAGTCATACATATTACCATCACGTACTGTGCCTGACCCATTAGGGGACTCGGTGTACCATCTATATCATTCTGTCATCATAAGCACATATATATTATTAGCACTATGGAACGTACAGCTCGATCCATGTATATAGTAAGTACATGCCAAGGAACGTAAGGCCCGATCTGTATATCATATAATAATAACGAGGAATGTTCGATCCGATCCATGTATCATATAGTAATGCCGAGGAACATTCAGTCCGATCCATATATCATATTATATCATTACACACATATATCATACCCGACCTTTTATGGGACTCAGTGTCATCATATTATCATATACTGTACCCGACCCTTTATGGGACTCGGTGTCATCATATCATCATATATTGTACCCGGCTCTTTATGGGACTTGGTATCTTAATCATCATATACCATACCTAGCTCTTTATGGAACTCAGTGTCATAATCATCCTATTATTATTTGAGACTCAATAAAACTATCATATTGGACTATCCTTTGAGGTTCAGAATGGTACTTATCCCATGTTCCCTCTAAGTGTCATTAGGGGTCGTATCAACTAGAGTCTCAAGAATCATAGGCATTTATCAAGTAATGCTAAACGTCTTATGAAACCAGAGGCATTGGTCATCATAGAGTCCTTAGAAATAGGAGCTTATCAAAGTAAGGACATGAGTCACTATAGCGTCTGTGAGCATATGGACTTCCACACCCCAATTCCTGTTTTACGTATAGAAAGCTTGAGGGTAGTAGCTGAACTACCATAAGAGCATTAACATCAGAAAATGAGTAAGAGACAAGAATCCTATTCGGAACTTAAGAATGAGATTACCCCAGCTTGTATATATATCACTTACTTTTAGGATATGCCAAATGAGAAGAGAGGATAGTTTACGTACTAACTACTTTCCATCACATAGAAGCCTTGAGAGGGAATAACTCAACTAGTATAGGAGTTCTACCATCGAGAAGTGAATAAGACTTATGGGCCATACTTGGAGTTTTAAGAATAGAATTACTCCTAAATTTCATACACATCTCATACTTGTGCTAAGACATACCAAAAAAAAAGAGTTGGCTTCACTTTCTTACTACCCTCCATCATATAGAAGGCTTGAGAGTCGTAGCTCCATTATTATGGAAGTTCTAACATTAGGAAGTTGGTAAGACTCATAAATCTTGCTCGGAGCTTTATGGATGGGATACTCCCCAAAGCTTGCATCATGTGGTACTTATATCAAGACATGCCAAAAGAAGAGAAAGTATAAGCTTCACATACTTATGCCAATGACATGCCAAGAGAAGAGAAAGGATAACTTTACATACTTATGATAAAAGCATGCCAAAAGAAAGGAGGTATCTTCACATACTTATGCCAAAGACATGCCAAGAGAAAGCTTCACATACCTTTTTAGAGATAAATTGAAATCCAGCTTGCCTTGATACCTCCCTAACCTATTTTAC
This sequence comes from Solanum dulcamara, assembly GCF_947179165.1. Lineage (NCBI taxonomy): Eukaryota > Viridiplantae > Streptophyta > Magnoliopsida > Solanales > Solanaceae > Solanum > Solanum dulcamara. The sequence continues at coordinate 44,909,266 of NC_077248.1, read as the reverse complement.
ATGAAAGTAATACTAAGATTAATAGCCTTTCACTTTCAAATATCCCACTCTACAACCAAGTGCTAAAAGGAGTCATTTCCTTATCCATTACCCTCGACTAGTTTGTTACTAGTTCCAATGCTACCAAAAATTAGGCAGTATTTCTCCTGTAACTTCTACATCACCGAGATTTCAACTTAGCCACAGTGTCAACAACCATACCAACAACAACAACCAGCAGCATATAAATAAGTAAACCACCTCAACATTACACAATACAACTCCAAACAACTAGCTCAAAACTACGATATGAAAATAGAGTTTTTAATCTTTATTTCACAAAATCTTTAACCATACCAAATAGACGATCGTGTGGCTGAAACCAGGAGCACCCACACCCCTTTTAAAACATTTTAAAGCTCTGTAACCCGCAACCTAACCAGCTTCACCCGCAGCACCACAATGACAACCCACTACTCAACTTCGATTTAGCTATAACCATTTTAATTTAGTTTGTTTCTAACGTCAAGCATACTTATGTAATTTTTCCACTTCTAAACTTATTTAAGACATTTAATATAACTCATAACAATATCATAAACTCCAATTTGAATGGGAAACCCTTACCTTGCCCAAAACTCGTCAAACTCATCGAAACTTGCCTCGGAAGTTCCTTTAGCGCACCTAAAACTTCGTGGCTGTTTGACAACGTTTTGGGCTTCTCCAAATCATAAATTTTCATTACTAACACCTTCATAATATCATGTTGCACCCTAGATAATTAATTCATGGAACGAAATTGGGGAACTTACCTTTCCTCCTCCAAATCGTAGCTCTCTCTCTCTAGCTTCAAGTTTTCTCTTCTCTTCTTTTGTTGAATCTTCTTTTGTTGATAAAGATAATTTATGAGATAAGGATAAAAGTAAAAAGTCATAAACATACATATATAAGCAACTTTAGGGGGTGACACATGTCAACCCCTAAGTGGTGATACGTGTCAAGCCCTCATAGGCCAACACACCCCCTCCTCTAACTAGGGGCTGCCACATGGAAGGTGGGGCCCACCCCCTTACTTCAACTTCTGCCATATTGCACTCCCAATTGCTTCCATGTAGCACTCCCTCATGCTGCCACATAGCACTATATTTTCCTCCTCGTGGGTGCGTAATCTCGTCTTACTTTACGAACCCATGTAATCCTTGCTACGTAAGCTTGGTAGGTACTCAAGTAGCTTAAGTATGTAAGATTTCCAAGTTGGTAGCTTAAATAAGTAAGTCGAGTCCTACGACTTATTATTTGGTCTCCAACTTCTTCCAGATTCTTACAACGCTATTTCCAATCTTTTCTATCACATTCTCCCCTCCTTAGAGTTGTTTGATAGCGTTATGGACTATCTGGCTCCCATGGTAACTTCTAAGAAGCTTGAAAATATTTAAGAAGCTTTAAGAAACTTAAGAATCCTTCCAAAAACTTAAGAACCTTTCAAGAAAGTTAAGAAGCTCAAGAGCCTTCCAAGGTACAAAAGTACGGGGTGTAACAGGCTCGAAGTACGGGGTCCTTATATAAAAAGTCTCTTGTCTCATAACTATGTGCCACTGTAGGATTGCCTTCATGGCCTATCTAGTGGATCCACATATGACATATGTATGACCCGCCTAGCGGGGTAGAGTCTACCTTGGTAAGTAGATTCCCCTTTTTCTTCATTGTATGGGGAGACAACGAGATTCCATGTTATAGCTCGCATGGTTTTACTATCGGTTATGGTTCCTATCCCACATATGTATGATATCTTATGTATGCTATAATTTTTAAATTTTGCTTTTTAAATACTTGGGTCAATATGATTTTCCCATGACTTTACTTATCTCATCTTACCATGTGATCTACTTGACCATTGCATTTCATGATTTACATTAAATGTCACACCCACATACTTAGTACATTCCAATATACTAATGCATACTTTTTCCCTACATTATCTCATAATATAGGGGTTGAGGTTGAAGATCACACTCATCCACGTGGCTAGTTCAGCTTTCCTATCAAGCGGTTGCGGTGAGTCCTCATTTATCAGGGACTAGTTATCAAGTATTCATTATTTTCAAAGACTTTTGCTATATTTCATATTGAGGGTGAGCTAGGTACATGTCTTAGCCCCCGCCCATATTCATGAGTAAAGGCATCTAGTTGGATAAATGTTTTGATCTTATGTTGTCATGTGTCGTTCCTAAATTCTATTCATGATTTAGACGCTTTTATGATGTTTCTGCTTTTCATTTTCCTTATGAATGCTTATGATATGTACAAGAGGCTTGGTTGGAGCCCTTCGGAGTTTTAATCACCGTGTTACGACTGGGCCCTAGGTCGAGTTGTGACATTAGAGTCTATCACTATTTGCAGTCGTGGTTAGAGTCCACTACTATTTGCAGCCGTGGTTAGAGTCCAATGCTATTCGCAACCATGGTTAAAGTCCACCCTATTTGTAGCCATGGTTAGAGCCCACCACCATTTGCAGCCGTGGTTAGAGTCCACCTCTATCTAAAGCTTTGGACCGAGTCCATCACTATATCAGCCTTGGTTAGAGTCCTTAAATATCCCAATATTGGTTAAATTCCATGACTCTTTTTTTACTTCGGTTCAAGCCCTTAGCTCCTATTCCGCTATGATTGAAGTCTTAGGCACTTAGTTGATTCGGTTCAAGTCCGTGGAAGGTTGTGGTAATCTTGGAAATATCTTCAGGTTCTTTTTATAGGTCTTAACTCTTATATGCACATGTCGGACTTACGGGGGTCCGTTCGGGTTTTACTTAAACTTGTACACTAGTGTAACCTCTGGTCTTATAGGGGGCAGTTGGGTTTACTTAGTTGTTTTCTCTTTTTTTGTGTTTTAGTACACTCTTGTGCATTCTAGTTAGATTTCCTCCCTTTGTCTCATGTTGTGTTTGAATTCTAGCATTTCATATTAGTTTTACTTTTCTTGCTCATTCGGGATATGATTCCTACTGGGTACTTGTTATTTTGGTACTCATACTACACTCGACATCTGTTTATGTGATGCAGGTCCGAACATTAGTTATCAATATTAAAATCGAGCTTGCAGTTGTCTAATTCGGAGATGAGGGTGAGCATATGGCGTCCTAGATTTACCCATCTCCTTCTATATATATTATGACTAGTATTTTGTTTTTTGAGACAAGTCTTATTTCTGTGGTCCATTTTTGGGACTTGTATTTATTTTATAGTAGTTCTATACATGTAACTTCCAAGTTCTGGAAGTGATCTTTCATTTGTATATATCTTTTTGGTTTGCTTCTGCTTTTATCTCTATAATTTCTGTTATTATTTAATTCTTGTTTAGTTTCTACCCTTTATCCCATTACTTATAGTTTGGAATATAGGTCATTTTACTTACTGGTGGATTATAGTAAGTGTCATTATGACTCAAAGAATTGGGTCGTAACAAGTTGGTATGAGAGGCCCAGCTATGCCAGTATGGAAGTGTCACGACCTAATCCCGTAGGCCACGATTGGGGTCCGACCTGGACCCCCGTATATATACCTATCAGCTATAGTCAAATTGAACTATAAAGAAAGTGCTACTACTCACAAAAACCCTAATTAGTTAAAAAAATTTCATGTACGTATGACCTCTTTCATTCGTGTCATATCATGAAAAGGCACGCAAGCCAACAAAGCTACTGTAACATAAAAACATTTACAATGTGCCGTATAGCCACAATCAAAATGAACTCACAAACAACCCACATACATATGTCTACAAACCTCTGAGAATAATAACAGCAACATATGGCAGGATAGGGTCCCCGCCGTACCCCTAGACAAATAAATATATACATATTAAATGACCATTATTAAAAGTTAGGCTCCAGAATAGTGGAGAGCTCCCAACATCGTAGAGTAGAAACCCTAAGCTAGAGGATCTCCAAAATAAACATCTGTACTTGCGGGCATGAAACGCAGGCCCCTGGAGAATGAGGAGTCAGTACAACATATGTACTGAGTATATAAAGCATAATATATCATAACTGAACAACAACTAAAATGGGGATGCAGGAAATAAGTATGACGGTTAACAATTCACTATACCTACAACTTATGAAAAGAGGGCATGCATATCATCTTCACATATCATTCCCGACCCGCTGTAGGACTCGGTGTTACCATATCATCATATATGACTTCATACCTTCGTATATGGTATCATTTCATACATTATAAGTACCTCACTATGTCTTTATATGAATGTCTATCTATCATATCCGGCCCTTTAGTAAGGGTCTCGATGAAAGAGTGGTGTACATGTCGTACTGCACCCAACCCGCAATGGGAATCAGTGCCATTATCATATAGTAAAATATACTGAGGAACGTTTGGCCCGATCCATACTTTAAAATAATGCCGAGGAACGTACGTCTCGATTCATATTTTAAAATAGTGTCGAGGAACGTACAACCCAATCTATATTTTAAAACAATGCCGAGGAACGTACAACCCGATCTACATTTTCCATCATATCATCATGTACATACCTGGCCTGGGATGCGGTGACGAACATCATCACATATGAAATCATCGTATGTTTTACTTCATCGTATACCATATTTCATCATCGTATACTTCTACATATATATATAGTCAGCCCGAGACTCGGTGAGCAAAGAGTAAGGCACGACCGCATTCTCAGCCCCCTTATGGGAATTGGAGGAAGATGGGTTACAGCGTGCACAGGTAGAGTAGTGAGAAACCATAAGCAACTAAGTCATCAGTTGAGACTCAATGAAATAGTCAAGTGAACCGTCACTTAAAGACCAGAGTAGTAATCATCTTAAGTACCTTCTAAACACCGTTAGGGATCATATTAGCTGGAGTCTCAAGAATTGTAGATGTGTATCGAGACAAGGTTAATCAACTTAAAAAATTAGAGATGTTTGTCGTCGCAGAGACCTTCGAAATAGGAGCTGATACATTCAATTATTATTCATCAGATAGGAGACTCGAGGGTAGTAGTTCAACTACTTTAAGAATTCTAATATCAAGTAATGAATAAAAGTCACAAGTTATACCTAGAGCTTATAACGGGAACTACCTCCACCTCATATTATATGCCATTGCATTTATACTTAAGACATTCCAAAAGGAAGAAGAGACATCCCTTACATATACTACCGTTCATGATCTAGCAGCCTTAAAAGGCAATAACTCAACTATTACAGGAGTAAAGTTTATGAATTACATTTGGAGTTTCACGAGTGGAATTATCCCCACATTTCATATACAAACCATTCATAACTTATACCTAAGACATTCCAAAAGAAAAAGAGGAGTAGCTTTACATACCTATTATGGGTTAATCGCATCCAGACTCGCTTCGTTACTCCTTTGACCTATTTAACACGAAAGTAGTACTAAGGTTAGTGAATTTCGAATTTCTATCCCCTAAACCTACTGCCCATTATCCATAGGAATTACCTCCTTGTTCATGCTACTCGACTAGCCATAGTATCGACTCTATAGTTAGTTAAGGGGTTAATGGAAATCGGGCAGCATCGACTCTATAACTTGCCCTATCCGAACTTCCAATTTAACCCCCAAACCTTAGCAGCCAAACAAAAACAAAAATCAGCAACATATATACAAGTAAACCACTTCCACATCACACAACACAAACTCCAAACAACTCGCTTAAAACTACGATACCAAAATAGGATCTTTAATCTTTATTTCGTAAAACCTTTAGCTATACGAAGTGTAGGGTCATGTGGATGCAACAATCATCACCCACTCTCCATTTAGACCATTTTCCATCCCTGCAACATACCACCACACACCTGCAGCCGCGCACCACAAGCACAACACCTTGCTTCGACTACAATTTAACTATAGCGACTCCAATTTAGTTTGTTTCGAACATCGAGCATCCCTATGAAATCTTTATACTTCCAACCACATAAAAGGCATATAATACACTCCACAACCTCCAAATTTAAAGTAAATACCTTACCTTACCCGATATTGGCAAAACTTGCCAAAATCCACCTAAAACTTGCCTCGAAAGTGCTGAAAAGTAGTGGGCTATTTGTGTCACTTATTTGCTACCCCAAATAGAAATTTTTTTTGTTATTAAACACCGTAATATCACCATAGGATACCTTAAATAATTAATTCATGGAATAAAATTGGGCCTTAACTTTTTTTTGCTCAAACTCGTAGGTCTCCCTTTTTGCTCCCTAGCGTTTTTCTCTCTTTCTTTCTCACTTTCTAAGTGTTGGAAAAGTTTAATATGATGAATTAGTCATAAAATGGGATAAATATACTTTCCCTTAGGAGGTGACACATCTCATCCCCTAAGGGTTACATGTGTCAAACCCTTATTGGGCTACCTCAATCATGCAACCACCCTTAGGCTGCCACATGGCAGTGGGGTCCACCCCCCAAGCAGGCAGGTGAGTCACCTCCTTGCTTGAACTGCTTCTACGTGGCACTTCCTCCTGCTGCCATGTGGTACTCTCTTTTTGCTGCCATGTGTCATCCTTTTCTCTCCCTCATGGGTTCGTAATCTCATCTTACCTTAAGAATCCATGTAATCCCGGCTACACAAGTTTAGTATATACTCAAGTAGCTCAAGTATGTAAAACTTCTAAGTTAATAGCTTATGTAGATAAGTCGAGTCGTACGACTCATTACTTGGCCTCCAACTCCTTCCGACTTCTCATGACTCTATTCCTAACCTTCCTTACTATGGGTATCACATTCTCCCTTCCTTAGAGTTGTTTGATAGTATTGTAGATTATCTGTCTCATATGATAACTTCTAAGAAGCTTAAGAAACATTCCGAGCTCAAGAGTGTGGGGTGTAACATCCTTCCCCCTTTTAGAACATTTATCTTCGAATGTTAATTAGTCTTATGAGGTCTTACCAGGACTTTGGGAATTCTCTATACTAGTTGTAATCCATAGGCCTTCTACTCATCAACACCATTGATTCAGGAGTTTAGATTACCTGTAGTCGTAGGGAACCCATCCAAATATTTCTTCTCTATCTTTGTCTCATCACATGCTTTGATGGGAGTCACGTCCTTAGTTTGCAACCTTCTAATTTGCCCATCTAAGATGGCGATAGGTCGCTCCTCATAGGGTAACTTCTCTGTTATGTGGACCTCATCCACAGAGAATATTCTGGGAGGGTTGCTTATATGCGGAGCATTGATCCATACAAAGTGAATGTATTGCTTCCAATCGGATGGTAGGTCCAACTCATAAGCAACTTTGCCTATTCTACGAATGCTCCGATAAGTACCAATGTATCCCCTTCTTGCCAAATTTTATTAAACCTTTCCTTGGTGAGGCTTTAACAAATACTCATTCCTCCATTTCAACTTGAAAGGTTGGCGTCGACTATTTGCATATGATTTTTGTTAACTTTGGGCTGTTAATCGTTTTTCCTGAATAAGCTTTACTTCATTAATAACTTGCTGGATCTCCTCCGGGACTATCCATTAATTGAAGGGAAAAATATCGTACCAAGATTCACCTGTATCCCCAATCCTTTTTGGAATAATCTTCAGCGGTTAGCTATAAATTAAACTTCCCTGTTTGAGATAATAGGTATGGGAACTCCGTGAAATCTTATTATTTCCTTGCTATGTCATCTCGCATAACCCTTAGCTAAATATGCCTTCCTAACCTGAAGAAAATAGGTTAATTCTGTCAGCTTATCTACCGTAACCCCGTATGAATTCATAGTTTTTTAAAATGCGAGGTCAGCCTGTACTATAATCCATATTAACTGCTTTCCATTTCTGAGTCAGGGTTTCCATTTCCTGTAATAGGCTATCAAGCTTCTGATGCTTCATTTTGTTTAAGCTATTGCACAATTCCTCTTAATCCAACTTGTAACACTTTAGGCATTATATCCTGCACTTTTACTCTGATCTTCTCTCTTGTTCTCTTATCATACATCATATTGTAATCCTTACACAAACGTGTGTAGGTACTTAAAGTAGTCCAAAAAATGCCTTAGCATTGCTATACTAGTGTCTTACCTCCTTTAATCGAGGTCAGGGCTCCACGATCGCTTTTGTCCTTATACTGATTATATCTTAATAGTTCTGCCTCAAACCATCTTACATTTTTCTTTAATAGATTCTAAATATGGCATTCACATTGCTATTACCGACTTCTTTTTATCGAGTAACTATTTAATCTTACTCTTAGTATACCAATGCTGGCTTCTTGTACAATTTGCACAAAGTGCATTCAATTTTTGTCATAGCCTTTCCTACTCTTGGCTTACTCTGCTTTATATGTGTCATTGTACTAACACACTCTTATAGTCTCTTTTGTTATACTTGTTTCACTTCCTTCACTTGCTCTTAAGTTTTCTCATATTCCAATATATGAGAGATTTTGTTATCCTCTTGCGTTTATTGCCTATATGTCATCTACCTCAGTAGCCAATAATTTGGTTGCCAACACCTTAACCTTTAGTCGAGTGTAGCCCGATTATCCCTTATAATTTAAGTTACTCGTTATCATTCCATTGTCGTATCCATCCCTTTTTGTATGTGTCCATCTTTTGATGTCACACTATTCAAGGTCCTTCCCAATAATCCTCCGCACTATCTCAGATATTATCTTGGCTTTTATCCGTTCATTGCTGGCTTTTAGATTTTGTTAATTCATGCCAGCATGGGACCTCCCTTGAAGTCACTTCCCTTCTTCAGGGTATAACCATGTCACTATCTGTTGGTGTTCTACCTTATGCCCTTATTTCTAATTTTCGAATGCGTATGATTCTTTTCCAACACATTTGGTATCTTGCCTCATATTTACGCCTTTCTTTATATCATCCATACCTTTGGTTGCCCATGTATGACATCTTAACATAATCGTGAGGTGCTGATCCAATCTAAATATTGGTACTCGAGTCACGTATACACAATACTTCTTTATGCTTCATGAGCTTTCATCCTTGTCGTGCGCCCGATGCTCACTTTCTTAACAACATATCAAGCTTGCCCCAATAAGAGGTCTACCTTAACACCATGTTGTTGTACTACCCCTTTAACTCATAACTATACATTCTCCTTTCTCTCCATCCTCGTATTCAGTTACTTATGTCTATCTTGGGTGCCACTGTTAGAACTTCCTTGTTATTCCTCCAGCTTATGTCCTTTTTTTTTGTTGTGTGCAAGGAATTCCATATTACTCTTTATTCCCTTACACTAGCTATCCTTTTCGTCATCATATAACCTTTATTCAAAAAATTTCTTACAGAACTTGATAAGTCTTCCTTATTTGTTCCGTAGCTCGCTTTTCCATTTCACACCTATCTTTATATTCCAATCACATGGACCATGTCATACCTTTTAGTTACTTCCTTACTAAGCTTTCCTTATTCTCATAACGATCTTCGTTATATTCACATGGTATCCTATGTGCATTCAATCCCGTAGTATAACACTGTTTAACCTTCTTCATGATTCTTACTATGAGTCACTTACCCTTCTTAGTTAGTCTTATTCTTAATGTCTCACAAGTTGTCTTATTAACACTTCATGTTCATCAAATTTCTTTTTCCCTTGTACTCTTGTCTTAATCATACTGTTACTTTTTTTAATTATAACTCGTCATAGTTTATCCCTGTGTATCGATTCAGTCGGTGCTTTAATATATCGTTCTATCCAGATCTATCAGTTTTTCCTAAATCATCTTTAGATCTATCAATTTTTGCTAAATCATCTTCAGATCTATCAGTTTTTGCTAAATCATCTTCAGATCTATCAGTTTTCCAAATTCATTTTACCATACCAGTATCGACCCCTTAGTTTCTATTGCCGTCAATTCAGCAATTAACTTATTTCTCTAGGTCAGCCATACTCGTGGTTTAACCGAATCTCATCATTGTTGTGGGCATGACCTTCCAAGACATACTACAGTCCTATATCTTATTTACTCTTCTTATTTCTAGGAAAATTTGGGCAGAGTTTCCTCTGTATTTCTTACAATCTCAACCCCTGCATGCAGAAAATGCCAACAGTGCCTCACAGGGCATGCATATATATAGTCGTATCATCTCATATCGTAGCCACACAAGGCACCCATAATTAACAGTATGGAAATGGACTTACTTCGTATATCCACTCGAACTGCACCTGTTGCACTTTCCTATTTACCTTTCCTTTCGCTTTTCATCTTTATATGTCAACCGTATTTCAACACCTTACTTGACATATGTCTTTCATACCTTTGCTTACCTGCGTGCCTTGTAACTTCCAATATCATCAGTTACTTTCTTCTATCGATGTTTCCCTTCTGCTGAAAGCACAGGTTAGTAGGAGGAATTTCATTCCCTATGACTCGGCTCTATCGCATGATCTTAGATACGAAAGAAGGTAACATTCTAAATGTCCTATAGCCTCCTGTCTATAGATGTGGTGCACAACATACCATAGACAAGACTCTACTAGACACGGTCTATAGACACTCCAAGGACAACTTGCTCTGATACTACTTCTGTCATGACCCAACCCCGTAGGCACGACTGAGGTCCGACCTGGACTCCCGTAGACATACCTATCAGCTGTAGTCAAATTGAACTATGAACAAAGTGCTACTACTCATAAAAACCCCAATGAGTTAAAACTTTTTTGTGTACGTGTGGCCTCTTTCATTCATGTCATATCATGAAAAGGCACGCAAGCCGACAAGGCTATTGTAATATAAAAACATTTACAATGTGCCGTATAAGCACAATCGAAATGAACTCACAAATAACCCACATACATATGTCTACAAACCTCTGAGAATAGTAACAGCAACATATGGCAGGACAGGGTCCCCGTCGTACCCCTAGAGAAATAAATATATACATATTAAATGACCATTATTAAAAGTTAGGCTCCGGAATAGTGGAGAGCTCCCAACATCGCAGAGTAGAAATCCTAAGGTAGAGGATCTCCAAAATAAACATCTGTACTTGCGGGCATGAAACGCAGCCCCCCGGAGAATGGGGGGTCAGTACAACATATGTACTGAGTATATAAATCATAATATATCATAACTGAATAGCAACTGAAATGGGGATGCAAGAAACAAGTATGACAATTAACAATTCACTATACCTGCACCTTATGAAAAGAGGGCATGCATATCATCCTCACATATCATTCCCAACCCGCTATAGGACTCGGTGTTACCATATCATCATATATGACATCATACCTTCGTATATGGTATCATTTCATACATTATAAGTACCTCACTATGTCTTTATATGTATGCCTATCTATCATATCCGGCCCTTTAGTGAGGGTCTCGGTGAAAGAGTGGTGTACATGTTGTACTGCACCCGACCCGCAATAGGAATCGGTGCCATTATCATATAGTAAAATATACTGAGGAACGTTTGGCCCGATCCATACTTTAAAATAATACCGAGGAACATACGTCTCGATTAATATTTTAAAATAGTGTCGAGGAATGTACAACCCAATCTATATTTTAAAATAATGTCGAGGAACGTACAACCCGATCCACATTTTCCATCATATCATCATGTACATACCTGGCCTGGGATGCGGTGACGAACATCATCACATATGACATCATCGTATGCTTCACTTCATCGTATACCATATTTCATCATCGTATACTTCTACATATATATATAGTCGGCCCGAGACTCGGTGAGCGAAGAGTAAGGCACAACTGCATTCTCAGCCCCCTTATGGGAATCAGAGGAAAATGGGTTACAGCGTGCACGAGTAGAGTAGTAAGAAACCATATGCAACTAAGTCATCAGTTGAGACTCAATAAAATAGTCAAGTGAACCATCACTTGAAGACCAGAGTAGTAATCGTCTTAAGTACCTTCTAAACACCGTTAGGGATCATATTAGCTGGAGTCTCAAGAATCATAGATGTGTATCGAGACAAGGTTAATCAGCTTAAAAAATTAGAGATGTTTGTCATCACAGAGACCTTCGGAATAGGAGATGATGCATTCAATTATTATTCATCAGATAGGAGACTCGAGGGTAGTAGTTCAACTACTTTAAGAATTCTAATATCAAGTAATGAATAAAAGTCACAAGTTATACCTAGAGCTTATAACGGGAACTACCTCTACATCATATCATATGCCATTGCATTTATACTTAAGACTTTCCAAAAGGAAGAAGAGACAGCCCTTACATATACTACTGTTCATGATCTAGCAGCCTTAAAAGGCAATAACTCAACTATTACAGGAGTCTTAACATCATAAAGTGAATAAAGTTTATGAATTACACTTGGAGTTTCACGAGTGGAATTATCCCCATATTTCATATACAAACCATTCATAACTTATACCTAAGACATTCCAAAAGAAAAGAGGATTAGCTTTACATACTTATTATGGGTTAATCGCATCCAGACTCACTTTGTTACTCCTTTGACCTATTTATCACGAAAGTAGTACTAAGGTTAGTGAATTTCTACTTGCCATCCCCTAAACCTACTGTCCATTATCCATAGGAATTACCTCCTTGTTCACGCTACTCGACTAGTCTATTAGTTAGTTAAGGGGTTAACGGAAATCGGGCAGAATCGACTCTATAACTTGCCCTATCCAAACTTCCAATTTAACCCCCAAACCTTAGCAGCCAACCAAAAACAAAAATCAGCAACATATATACAAGTAAACCACTTCCACATCACACAACACAAACTCCAAACAACTCGCTTAAACCTACTATACCAAAATAGGGTCTTTAATCTTTATTTCATAAAACTTTTAGCTATACAAAGCGGAGGGTCATGTGGATGCAACCAGCATCACCCACTCTCTATTTAGACCATTTTCCAGCCCTTTAACACACCACCACACACCTGCAGCTGCGCACCACAAGCACAACACCTTGCTTCGACTACAATTTAACTATAGCGACTCCAATTTAGTTTGTTTCAAACGTCGAGCATCCCTATGAAATCTTTATACTTCCAGCCACATAAAAGGCATATAATACACTCCGTAACATCCCCATAACCTCCAAATTTAAAGGAAATACCTTACTTTACCCAAAATTGGTAAAACTTGCCAAAATCCACCTAAAACTTGCCTCGGAAGTGCTGAAAAGTAGTAGGCTATTTGTGTCGCTTCTTCGCTGCCCCAAATAGAATTTTTTTGTTATTAAACACCATCATATCATCTTAGGATAACTTAAATAATTAATTCACAGAACGAAATTGGGACTTACCTTTTTTGTTGCTCAAACCCGTAGGTCTCCCGTTTTGCTCCCTAGCATTTTTCTCTCTTTCTTTCTCACTTTCTAAGTGTTGGAAAAGTTTAATATGATGACTTAGTCATCAAATAGGATAGATATACTTTCCCTTAGGAGGTGACACATCTCATCCCCTAAGGGTTACATGTGTCAAATCCTTATTGGGCTACCTCAATCATGCAACCACCCTTAGGCTGCCACATGGCAGTGGGGTCCACCCCCCCAAGCAGGCAGGTGAGTTACCTCCTTGCTTGAGTTGCTTCTACGTGGCACTTCCTCCTGCTGCCATGTGGTACTCTCTTTTTGCTGCCATGTGTCATCCTTTTCTCTCCCTCATGGGTTCGTAATCTCATCTTACCTTAAGAATCCATGTAATCCCGGCTACACAAGCTTAGTATATACTCAAGTAGCTCAAGTATGTAAAACTTCTAAGTTAATAGCTTATGTAGGTAAGTCGAGTCGTACGACTCATTACTTGGCCTCCAACTCCTTCCGACTTCTCATGACTCTATTCCTAACCTTCCTTACTATGGGTATCACATTCTCCCTTCTTTAGAGTTGTTTGATAGTATCGTAGATTATCCGTCTCATATGATAACTTCTAAGAAGTTTAAGAAACATTCTGAGCTTAAGAATATGAGGTGTAACAGGATGGGTCAGGCTACACCAACAGCTTCATAGGTTCAGCCTCCACCGATATATGTTATCTCCTAGCCGGATGTTATTAATGGCATCATGGCACTACAGGATCAAAAGATGCTCAGGGTGTTTCTGAGACTATCATCACTGAGGTTTTCTAGGGTGATTGGTTATAAAATAAGCTACTCACTACCTGCCGAGAACGGCTATATACTTTGGGATTAGTAGAGTCGAGAGAAGTCAACTTTACCACGTATCATCTTGATGGTCTTGATAGATAGTAGTGGCGTTCATACATAGAGACTAGGCGAGATGTATCTCTATTGGTGTCCTTGGGAGAGTTCTTAGAGGCCTTTTTGTCCAGGTTCATCCCACGGAACGTCAGAGATCAGCTTCGTGACCAGTTCTTGAGGTTGGAGCAGGGCCCTATGACCATGTCATAGTATGAGGCTAGATTCCACCAGCTCTCTCATCATGCTACTATGATTCTACCGACTGAGAAGGAGAGAGTTTGGTGCTTCGTCAGAGGGTTGAGACTCCAGCTGTGGATTGAGACTTAGTCTATGGTTTCAGTGGGCTGCTCCTTTCTGTATGTATTGGACTATGCTCGTACACTTGAGCAACTCCATCATAAGGCCCATGGAGGCAACGATAAAAGGTCTAGGTTGGAGGATAGCCACAACTAGTCCCATCCTAGGCCTAGGGATTCATATGATAGGCCCCGTAGAGGTTCCATAAGGGTCACTCTAGCCACCTATTCCAAGATTTATTGTATGCTTTAGAGTGAGACCAACACCATCAGGGTGGTTCTAGTGCCTACCTGAGTGAATGTCAAGGTGGTTCAGGCCGTGATAGCCATCCTCTAGCTGCAAGCAAACCTCTGCAGGGTTGTTATGAGTGTAGGGAACCTGATCACTTATCTAGGGAGTGTTTCTTTTGTAGGATAACTACACCAGCTCTATAGGTAGCTCGACCAGCCCTAGTAACATCACCTCCGATTAGAGGCAAAGTCCAGGGTCAGGACGACTTGGGTGGTCATCAGGGTATACAGGGAGCTCCCTAGGGAGGTAGGTCAGGTGGAAAAGTTGATGCTCAAGGTAGGGGCTCCTAGGGAAACTTCTATGCAGCTCTAGTGAGAGCAAAGGCTGAAGCATCAGATGATGTGGTTACAGGTATGTTTCTTCTATACCATCAGTTTGCCTCAACTTTATTCAATCTAGACTCTACTTTTTCATATGTATTTAATTATTTTTCTCCTCAATTGAGCATATGCTCGATTTTCTTAGCAGTGTTGTTGCATGTTTTGACCCTAGTAGGTAAGTTTTTAGTAGTAGATTAGGTATTCAGATCTTGTTTGGTGACTATTTAGGGGAAGGGACATCGGTCTCACCTTATACTACTTAATATGGTAGATTTTGATATGATTCTAGGGATGGACTAGTTATCCCCTTACTAAGCGGTGTTAGATTACTATTCCAAGATCATTACCTTAGACATGCCTGGTATTCCATCGATAGTGTGGTAAGGCTCTTGTAATCACATTATGATTGGGGTTAT
The DNA here is from genome assembly GCF_947179165.1 of Solanum dulcamara. Lineage (NCBI taxonomy): Eukaryota > Viridiplantae > Streptophyta > Magnoliopsida > Solanales > Solanaceae > Solanum > Solanum dulcamara. Next base: position 44,893,808 of record NC_077248.1, on the reverse strand, counting down.
TATTTTTATTCGGGAACAGAGGTTAGCGGCTAGAGGATGCTTAGCTTACCTAGCTTATATGAGAGATGTTAGTATGGAGGGCCCTACAGTTGATTCAGTTCCTATAGTACGAGAGTATGGGGATGTATTTCCTAAAGACCTGTCTGGCCTTCCCCTGGACCATGATATTGGTTTTACCAATGACATAGAGACGGTACTCATCCTATTTCTATCCCACCATACCAGATGATCCCCACAAAGCTAAAGGAGCTCAATGTTTTATTTTAGGATCTCTTAGGTAAGGGATTCATTCGACCTAGTATATCATCTTACGGTGCCCCAATCTTATTTGTGAAGAAGAAACATGGCTCTATACGGATGTGTGTTACTATAGGAAACTGAATAAGGTGACGGTGAAGAACTGTTACCCATGCCTTGTATTGATGTCCTATTTGATAAGCTTTAGGGTGCCACAGTGTTTCCTAAGATTGACTTGAGATCCGATTACCATCAGTTGAGGATTAGGGCATTGGACATCCCTAAAAATTTATTTATGACTCGCTATGACTATTATGAGTTCCTAGTGATGTCTTTTGGGTTTACTAATTCCCCTACTACCTTCATGGATTTGATGAATCGTGTGTTCAGGACATATCTTAATTCCTTCGTCATAGGTTTCATTAATGACATATTATATACTCGCAAAATCGGAGTGAGCATGACCAATATTTGGGGATAGTTCTCCAGACTTTGAGATATTAGAGACTTTATGCCAAGTTCTCAAAGTGTGAGTTTTGGCTTGAGTCTATAGCATTCTTGGGGTGTGTGGTGTCCAAGGATGGATTATGGTGGAACCGATGAAGATTGAGGCTATTTGTGATTGGGTGAGTCCTACCTCAGTGTCTGAGATTTGTAGTTTCATCAGTATAGTAGGTTACTACAATGTTTTGTTGAGGGCTTCTCCACTATTGCAACACCTTTGACTCGATTGATTGCCAGGATGTTCTTTTTGAGTGATCGGAGAAGTATGAGATGAGATTTCTGAGTATCAAGGAGTTGCTTACCACCCTATTATTATTGTCTTTTCCAGTTGAGGGTGAGGACTTCACGGTATATTATGATGCGTCTGGTGTTAGTGTAGGTTGTGTATTGATACAGCGAGGCTGGGTTATAATATATGCACCGAAGCAGATTAAGTTTCATGAGTGCAACTACCGTACTTATTCTTTGGAGTTGATGATATTTGTTTTTACGGTTAAGAATTGGAGGCACTACTTGTATAGAGTTCGTTGTGAGATCTGCACTGATCATTGGAGCCTCTAGTACATTATACGTCAAAGGGATCTTAATTTGAGGCAAGACCATTGGATTAAGCTCCTGAAGGACTATGACCTCGCCATTCTTTACCATTTGGGCAAGGCGAATGTAGCAACGGACGCCTTAAGTTAAAAGAAGATGAGTATGGGTAGTCTAGCCTTCCTTTTTATTGTTGAGGGACCTTTGGCTTTGGACATTCAGTCCTTAGCCAACAACATGATTCGATTGGATATTTCAAATTCTAGACGGGTGCTATCCTATGTCAGAGTTTAGTCATCTCTGTTGGATCAGATTCCTAATTGTTAGTTTGAGGATAAGGACTTGGCTTCTCTTCAAGATCAAGTGTTAGGATGTGATGCTAGTCAGGCTACCTTAGATACAAGTGGGGTGTTGAGGTTTGCTGGCCATATTTATGTTATGAGAGTTGGGGGTTTGATCCACTTAATCCTTCATGAGGCCCATGATTCCAGATATTCCATCTATTTGGGCACAACAAAGATGTATTGCATTTTGAGACAGCACTTTTGATAGAGCGGCATGAGGAGAGAACTAGCAGACTATGTGTCCCGTTGCCTGTCTTGTCAGCAGATGAAGGTCGAGCACTTAAGGCTTGGTGGCGTGTTTCAGAGATTACCCATACCAGAGTGGAAGTGGAAGAGTATCACCATGGACTTTAACAATATTTAAGTCATTGTGGATCGATTAACCAAGTCAACACACCTCATTCCCATTCATACTTCCTTCAATGTTGATAGATTGGCTCGTATCTATATTCAGTAGATGGTCCATCTTCGTGGTGTTTATGTATCTATCATTTCTAACCAAAAATCATTGTTCACTTCTAGCTTTTAGAGGACTTTTTAGGAGGAGTTGGGTACCTGCGTCGACCTTATCACAATTTTTTACCCGAAGACTGATGGGACAAATTAGAGCGCACTATTTTTGTTCTTGAGGATATGTTGCAGGCATGTATTTTAGATTTTGGAGGTCAATGGGACTAGTGTTTGCATACAATAACAACTAATATTCTAATATTCAGATGACCCCTTTCGAGGCCGTATATGGTAGGCTTTTTCACTCTCTGGTTGGTTAGTTTAACTCTACAAAACTTAGGCCACATGATTCTAACTTGATTCAAGGCCTTAGATCATGTGAGGGTGATTCAGGATAAGCTCACAACAGCTCAGAGTAGGCAACAAAGTTATGCTGATCGTAGGTGTCCATTTTTGAGGTTTGTTGTTGATGATAGGGTATTCCTCTGAGTGTCTCCCATGAAGAGCTTGATGAGATTTGGGAGGCGGGACAATCTTAGCCCAGGTGTATAAGGCCTTTTGAGATTTTGAGAACAATCAGAGATGTCTTTTATGAATTAGCCCTACGTCCAACATTTTCAGCTATCCATTCAGTTTTCCATGTCTTGATGCTATACCGCTATGTTCTTCATAAGTCTCATGTGCTCCAGTATGATTTAGTTGAGTTGGATGATCGTTTGACCTTTGTAGAGGAGCCGGTTACCAGTTTAGCTAGAGATGTGAGATTATTGTAGTCTACAACCCTTCCTATGGTTAAGGTCCGTTGGAGGCATCCTCAAGTTGATGAGGCTACCTGGGAAACCAAGCAGGACGTGGGGGGCAGTTCCCTTGCTTATTTGAGCCTTCAAGGTTCTTATTGACTCTTACTTTCGTGGATAAAAGTTCTTTTAGTAGTTGGATATTGTAATGACCCTTTAGGTCATTTTTGTGTAATTGCATTCTTTTTGTCATTTAGAGCATTCTTATAGAAACACCGAGTTATTTATGACTTGCTAGCGTTGACTGTTTTGTTGCTTGGTAGTTCATTTAGGATATATGCCCATTTCCTTATTTTGGAGCATTTTAAACTTGAATAATTGATTTAGGTCAAAACATCAGTAAGAACCCTCAAAATAGAATTTTAATGGTTCCATCAACTCTGTAATGGTCATTTTAGGCTAGTGGTATGGTCGGTTCGATCCCCAAGGCTTTCAATGTGAGTTTGAACCATTAGGCTTTTTAGCTCTTAAGTTTTGGCCTAAGTTTGACCTTGGTCAATATTCTTGGAAAACATACTCAGATAAAAATTTCGTCACTCGTGTTAGCTATGGAATGTCGAATTTGTTCTAAATTGGCCTTTTGTGTGCTACTAGAGGCTTTCACACTAATCTCGAGGCCTCTTATAAAATTTGATAAAATGACACTTGTGTGTGGGACCCTACTATTGAGTTTAGAACATCAAATTTGGTGGGGTAGCATAGTTTTTTTGTGCACATAGGGTCCCACACAAATCCTGAGCACCCTGTCGGAGACTAAGGCAAGGCTAAACTCAGCTGATGTAGCTGATAGCTCTAATTTTTCGGCTTTGGGTCTACTTTAGCGCTCTCACTTAAGCGGCCAGGGCATCGCTTAAGCGAGGTTCGCTTGCTGGGTGTCGTCGCTTTAGCAGCCTAGCCTTTGCTAAAGCGACCCTCGCTTTAGCAACTAGGGTCTTGCTTTAGCGAGGCCTGCCTATGAGGCCCTGTTAGTTTAGCGAAATTATGGGCCACTTTTGTGACACCTTAGGGTTCTTTTTGGAATCAAACTTCAGCTCATTCTCCATAATTCACAACTCGATATCTCTTTTGTTTTATCTCCAATAAGGTGCTTCAAAGGTTGGATTATTAGGCATTGTAGTGGTAACATATGGGAGTGTTCAAAAAGTGTTGGTCGTTCGAGGTAATTTATTCGTTTTAGCTGTTGCTATAGTCCCTCTTTTAGCAATAATGCTGATCTTCTTGTATGATTAGATTGTGGCCTGTTATGAGCCTCGAATTGTATTCTGTTTTAGAATACAAGTTTGAGAAGCTAATTAGGACTCTTTTACAAAGTCAATTCTACAAATTTTGACATGGGTCCCACATTCCCATTTTAGATCTGAAAATTGATCCCTCTTTGTATTATGTGATTTTAGTATCTAAATGACTGTATTGACATTGTGAAACTATTTTTGATAGCATAGTAGTGTTCATCTATATGGAAGGGGAAAGTTCTAGCAACTGAACTTAGAGCACGCACAATCGGTCTAAAGTTAGGCTATGACTTCCTTATCCTTAGACTGAGCATGAATATGTAAATGTATGTTGATTTGTGTAAATTTAGGGGTGACTTGGTAGTTGATCATGTTTAACTCGTAAAATCCATATGTTAGGCCTTTTTTATGTATTTAGAGCAGCGATAACATGTTGGTTGTGTTAGTTGATCATCTATACCTTGTGGTGTGACTTATGTTTATTGTAGGAGCATGTTTGTTCTTAGGCTAGTCTTAGACTAGTATTTTCCATAGACTTGCGTATTTTGGAGCCTTAGGCCTTAGAATCTCTCCGACATTGCTTTAGATGACTTAGCTCTATTTAGTTTGATATAACAGACTTGAGTCTGATAGTCTAAGCCTTGGCTAGGCAGTAACCCAAATCTTGGAACCTTATATATATGTCCCTCATTTCGTCTGTTTCGGTGTGCTTGGTTCTTCTTTCAAAAGTCGCTCATCGATTCAGGTTTAGAATTAGAGTGATTTATTGATGGAACTCAATTTAGGGTTCTCCCTTTGATGCTCGTTTTGCTACTGATCCTAAATTAACTACTCACCTTTATTTATTTTTCAACTCCCTGATTCACTCCACCAGGTGCAGTTAAAATCCATGCCTCGGTATCTTCTATCTTTGTTAGGGTCCTTGGCTATTTGCATTTATAGTTAGAGTTCATTATTATTTGCAGTCATTGTTAGAGTCCACCGCTATTTGCAGTCGTGGTTAGATTCCACCGCTATTTGCAGCCGTGGTTAGAGTCCACTCCACTATCTGCAACTTTGGTTCTAGTCTTTCACTATCATCAACCTTGGTTAGAGTCCTCGGCTATCCTAATCTTGGCTAATGTCCTTGACTCCTTCTTCGCTTTAGTTCAAGTCCTTAATTCTTATTTAGCTATTATTGAAGTCTCAAATGCTGAGTTGATTTATTTCATGTGGAAGGTTGTGGTAATCTTGGAAATATATTCAGGTTCTTTTTGTGGGTCTTAACTCTTCTATGGACCTATCGGGCTTATATGGGTCTGTTTGGGTTTTATTTAAACTTGTGCATGAGTGTACCCTCTGGGCTTATAGGGGATCGGTTGTGTTTAGTTAGTTGTTCTCTCTCTTTTTGTGTTTTAGTACACTCATGTGCATTCCAGTTTGATTTCCGCTCTTTGTTTCTTCTTATGTTTAAGTTCTAGCATTTCATATTAGTTTTACTTTTTTTGCTCAATCAGTCTATGATGCCTACTAGGTACTTGTTATTTTGGTACTCATACTATATATTATATTTGTTTTCATTATACAACTTTGAGCACCAGCTACTAGTGTTGAGCTTGAGCCTGCAGTTGTCTGATTTAGAGACGAGGATGAGCACACGCTTCCTGGATTTACCCGTCTCCTTCTGTATATACTATAACTAGTCTTTTACTTTTTGACACAAGTCTTGTTTGTGTGATCCACTTTTGGGACTTGTATTCATTTTGTAGTAATTCTGTACATGTGACTTTCAGGATCTGGGATGAATCTTTTATTTGTATATATCTTTTTGGTTTGCTTCCTCTTTTATCTCTATAATTTATGTTATACTTTAATTATTTTTTAGTTTCTACCCTTGATCCCATTACTTGTAGTTCTAGAATATGGCTTGTCTTATCTACAGGTAGATTATAGTAAGTGTCATCATGACTTGAGAAATCGGGTCATGGCAAAGTGAGGGAGCTGATAGCTATTAGGGGTGTTCACAAAATCAAAATCAAACGTCAAATTAATTTAATCAATTTTGTTGTTATAAGTTTTGGTTTTGATTTGTTGAATTATTCGGTTATATTCCACCAAAGTAAAAGAAACAATTCATTCAAGAAAGAAAAGAGGACAACAATTCGTTAAAAAAAAATGAATTGTATTCTTCCCATTTTGGATATTTTTATTTTTTATACCATAATTCCAGTTATTTTTAACTCCACCATTTTGTCTCACAAAACACCATTCATCTTGAGCAACTAGCTTCATTGTCTTCATGTTAGCCAACTTATTTTATCAACAATTAGTTAATCAATATGTATATGTAATTATAAAAAAATTGCCTTTTTTTGGAGCAAAAAATATTTTATTGATATTAGATATTCATTACATGTTTCACATCCATACTGCTATTCATACAGACACTAATATTTCCCATTTTTGCTAGATTAGTGCTAGTACTAGGAGAGACTTCTTGTATCTTATAATGTCCTTCTCTATTATAGTTAATAGTAGATATCATCCACTAGGGTGGGTTTAGCAAAATGACTATATTATCAGTTCCTTCCAAAAGTGCTCCTTGAGTTGCTAGAAGGTGGGATACTTTTTTCCTTCATGGAAACTGTGGCAGATCTGTGGACTCCCCAATTTTTTCAGCAAGAACCTGCATTTCAAGAGTAAATTGTTAAACACTTGGATATATCTTGTATTAGGTTGAGTTTGTTTTGATTTTCATGTTGTACATTTGTTGCTTCTTTGCAATGTTGAGACCTTGAAAAAGGGTCATGAGCTCTATATAAGTTTGGTTTATGGCCATACATTTTTTTGAAAAACCCCATAATATATCGGCCATTTGAATCTCTGGAAACTCTTTATATTTTTCCTATCTTGGTTACACTGTTATAGGAGTCGTCTAAGTTTAGCTTTAGAGTTCCAGAAGAAGGGGGATACCATTTGATGTATACTGTGAGACGAGGTTCTATGTCATGGGTTATAGAATTTGAGGAGAAGATAAATTTCATAACTTTGTGTTCAAGGTTGCTTCTTTTTATGGGGTTGACAATATTTTTGAAAACATTTTAGTTTTGGTTTATCCAAATGTTCCAAATGGCAAACGGGAAAAAAGTTCCCATTTGAGGAAGGGGTTTGGCATAGCATGATTTTTGTTTTTAATAGCTAATAGATAATTGTTTTCTGTGTGATTATCGTCGATAAAGCTTATTTGGTAACTATCCCAGAATTGCTTAGCTATTGGACATTGAATGAGAATATGGATCAAGGATTCTGATTTAGTCGTGCACACCTAGCAGAAGTTGTTATTGGTATTAAGACTATAAAGGTAGATATTAGTGGGAATCCTGTTGTAGGAGCATAGCCACAGGAAAAAAATAATTTTATTGAGTGTTTTGAGATCCCAAATCCATTGGTAGCTATAACTATTTCTAGAAAGTGCAACATTTTTCAAAGGGAAGCCGTAGTAAAAAGACATTTGGGATTGAGACCATATGAGAAAGTCTTTACCCACGTCCTTTTCTATAGGAATATTGTTGATGCGATCGAAAATTTTATTGGGAAGGTGGAAGGAGTGATTATTTAAGCCCCAGCGATAATTTGAAATTAAATCATCGACTTTCATATTGAGCTCAGTTTTGTGGATAGGGCCTTCAACGAGGGATCTAAGATTATTGTTGGGAGAGATCTAATTATGGTTCCAAATGTTAATACTATTTTCATCCATAATTACCCATCTAATGCCCTCATTACAAATTTGTCATCCCTTAAGAATATTTTTTCCATATGAAAGAGCCTCCTTTAGTGGGGCTATGTTTTTTGGAGTATTTACTAATCAAACAATTTTCCCAGAAGAGGTCTTGGCCAAATGAAGGTCTCAAGCCAGGCTTCCTATCATGATTTTATTATTATGGTCTGCTTTAATGAGATTAAGACCTCCTCCTCTTTGATTTAGTAATCGTCTCCCAGCCTAGGCAATGGATCTTTCTCTTATGAGTGGTACTACCCCAAATGAAATCTGGCTGAATTTTATCAATTCTCTTAAGAATCAAACTAGGCATACTAAAGTAAGTCATATAGTACGTGGGAATGGCGTTGAGGGTGGTTTTTCCAAGGGTAGTTCTACCTACCAAAGTGAGAAAGATAGTTTTTCAGTTTGCCAATTTACTAGTCATGTTATCTAGGATGAAATTAAAGTCTCTAGGAGTGAGATTTTTATTTAATATAGGATATTCGAAGTATTTCCCAAACTCGATCCACATGTCTATATCAAAGATGTCTTTAAAGAGTGTAGAGATTTGGGGGAGTAGTTATTAGAAATGATAACGTTAGACTTTTTCTTATTGATACTCTCCCTAGAGAGTTTACAAAAAAGGTCCATACATTGTTGCATGGTGGATATAGTTTTATTAAAGGCAGTGCCAATAAAGGTAAGATCGTTTGCATAAAAAAGGTGAGAAATTATAGGTCCCCTCATGGTTAGGGATACGGGAACCCAATTTCGAATATTCATTTAATGATTTATGTAGTTGGAGAGAAGCTCCATGCATGAAATGAATATGTAGGGAGACATAGGATCACCTTGTTTAACTCCTCTCATTGGTTGAAAGAAAATGGGTCCTATTGCTATTGACAAGGACAACAATGGACTACTGGTGATATAATTAAAAATATTGAAGTACTTTTAGGGGGTGATTTGAACTATATATAAGAGCTCTATGAATAAAGGACCATTCCTGCTTATCAAAAAATTTTCTAAATCCAATTTAAGCATGAAAATAACTTTAGACCCTTTAGAATTCCTAAACTTGTTTGTAATTTCCTGAATGATAATGGCATTATCGGATGGTCTCCTACCTTTAGAGAGGGATAATAACGGCAGAAAAGGTTTTATATGGTTCACAGTAATCTTAGTGATGATTTTATAAATAGTGTAGCAAAGCCATATAGGTCTAAATTATTTTATATTATTGGCGTTGACAATCTTAGGAATAAGACATAGGTCAGTCTGATTAGTTTCTTGGGAAGATAACCATTTTTAAAAACTTGGTGATAGAACCTCTTGATAGATTTATCCACTAGATCCTTATAGTTTTGGTAGGGAAATGGATGAAAGCCATCAGGTCCCAGAACCTTGAAGGGTTGGAAAGAGTTGATAGAAATATTAATTTCGGAGTCTTGGATGGGTTTGTCTAAGCCAGACAAGTCAAATTTATGGAAGGAGGTGCGATTTTTATAATAATCCCATTTTTAGTAATTGTGGCTAGAGGTATAAATATTTTTAAAATACTCTACAATGTGAGATAAAAAAATTTGTGATCCGTGATAGTGTTCCCATTATCATCTACAAAACTCACGATTTTATTATTCCTATGCCTATTAATGATGAAGAGGTGGAAAATCTTAGTGCTAGCATCACCCTAAGTAATCCAATTTATTCCAGACCTCATTCGCCAGTAGTCTACTTCTATTCTCAAAATGTTATTAAAATCCTTCATAAGCTCCTACTTTAGGTTAATAAGAAAGGTGCTGGTAGAAAAATGGCAGACCCAAGCTAGCCCTAGACATGGCACGATAATTAAAATCTCGAGGAAATCCAACCAAAACTCTTAGCATACATTGCATACATAATGTAAGTAAATACATCAATAAAAATATAAGCGAAAGATAAGTCTCAACATAATCTCAAAATAAGGAGAAAACAAACTCAAGCTCTGAATGAACATGACAACATAGACATCACAAATCTAACATGCCTCTACTAGTCTAGATGGGGTGTAGGACAAGTTCCTAGCTCACCAACATAAGAGGTAAAAGTCATAGGAAACATAAAAGATCATAAATGTCACGTCCTCGAAACATGAGGACTCACCAAGAATAAAAAAGTATTAACTCAAGATCTAGTCATGAGCGGAATGCGAGTGATGATCGTCAGACCCTATATTATGATACAATATAGGCAAAAAGTATGCATTAGTACATAAAATGTACTAATTATGTGGGAAACATGCATGAATAGTAATTAACGTACATAGTCAATATGAATATGTGATGCATGACCAATATCTTGAAAACATGAGTAAAATTTGAAAACATTGCATAAGGTCAATGTATCATAAAAAATCATTTAAACTTGTAGATGTAGCATATACATATGTGGGATATTAACCTTAACCAATATTTAAGACCATGTGAGCTATAACATGAAATATGATGTAATTCTCACACCGAGAAAAGAGAGGCTACTTGCCAACGTAGACTCCGTATAAACATAAACATAATTTATATGTGGATCCACTAGCTAATACATAAAGGCACATACGGTGGCACGTAGTTTTGGAACTAAGCAACTTACTAGAGTTCCCTCGTGGATCCGCACCACAAAGTTCTCTCAGCGCTAAGTTAAATCAATCAATCCAACATCATAAAAATACATCATAAGAATAACTCCTTGAAAATTATGATCATAACTTGGACTTGTGGATACTTACATTGCTAAGCATCCAAATTATGATATTTGCATATTGTGAGAAAACCTTTCACAATTCATGGTTCTATATTTGAAAACATACTTGAATCATAATACATTACTTTTATAAATCATACATGAGAATTCATAAAATTCATGATCATAAATCTATAGTTCATACTTGAATTTCATAACATAATGCATAGGTATTGTAAAATTCATTGAAAACATGTACTTGAATTGAAATCATACATGAATAGATCATTGAAATTGAATAAAAGTATAATTGAATTAACCCATGCAATTTGAATAAAACCCTAGGATCATTTGAAATTGACATAGAAAGAGAGAAATCTTTGGGACTCCATCAATGGAAAGGATCCATGGATGAATTTCTAACATACCTTAGAGAATTCTAACCTTCTTTATTTGATTTGAGGTCTACTTACTCATATGTGTCTTCTCGTTATACTACTCGATGGGATGTTCATTGTGATCCACTACTTGTGCCTATGAGTGTAGCCACCCATGTAGGTGATTCGTTAGTAGTAGATCGAGTGTATCAATCCTGTGTGGTAACCATCTTGAGGTATGATACTAAAGCGGAATTGATTGTGCTAGATCTGGTAGACTTCGACTTGATTCTAGGCATGGATTGGTTGTGTACTCATCATGCAATTTTGGATTGCTTCTCCAAGATCGTTACCTTGTGTATGCCTGGTATTTCTCTGATCGTATGGACAGGTGCAACTAATCATGTGCCGTGTGGTATGATCTCCTTCCTCAGGGCTCAACGGTTGGTAAGAAAGGGGTGTCTAACACATCTTTCTCATATCTGTGACACTAATACTGACACTCCTTCTGTTGATTTTGTTCCGGTGGTTTGAGAGTTCCCTGATATATTTCCCATGATCTACATGGTTTTTCTCCTTAGCGTGATATTAATTTTGGCATTGATGTTGAGCTAGGTACATAACCAGCCTCTATTCCATAGTACTGGATGGATTTAATTAAGCTGAGAAAGCTTAAGGGGTTTATCAGGCCCAATATGTCTACTTGGGGTGCTTTTTTTCTATTTATGACAAAGAAGGATGGTACCTTGCGTATGTGTATTGATTACATACAGCTGAATAAGGTGACCATTAAGAAATTATACCTGATATCATATATTGATGATTTATTTGACCAGCTCCAGCATTCTACAGTGTTCTTTTGGGTTGACTAATGCCTCTGCAACATTCATGGATTTGATGAATCGTGTATTCAGACCTTACCTGGATTCATTCGTCATTGTATTCATCAATGACATCCTAGTTTACTCCGGGAGTAGAGAGCAGCATGAGCAGCACCTGAGGATAGCACTTTAGACCTTGTGAGTTCAACAATTTTATGCCAAATTCACTAAGTGTGAATTTTAGCTTGAGTCTGTGACATTCTTGGGGAACGTGGTATCCAAGGATGGGATTATGGTAAATCCGGTGAAGATAGCGGCAGTTTGTGATTGGGCTAGGCCCACTTCTACTATTAAGGTTCAAAGTTTTATCGGGTTGGCAGGATATTACAGACGGTTTATGAAGGGGTTCTCTTCTATTGTGGTGCTTTTGACCAGATTGATTTAGAATAATGTTCCTTCCATTGGTCTGACGAGTATGGGGTAAGCTTTCTAAAGCTCAAGACCTTGTTAACTTCATGTCCGATTCTTACTTTTCCTATTGAGAGCCAGGGATTTTACAGTGTATTGTGATGCTTCAGGTGTTGGCTTGTATTATATTTTGATGCAATAGGGTAGAGTTATTTCATATGCTTCCAGGCAACTATAGGTGCATGAGCAGAACTATCCCACACATGATTTAGAGTTGGCGGCGGTAGTCTTCATATTAAAGATTTGGAGGCATTATTTGTATGGAGCTCATTGTGAGATCTATACTCACCACCATAGTCTTCAGTACATCTTTAGCCAGAAAGACCTTAATTTGAGACTGTGCAGGTGGTTGGAGTTACTTAAGGACTATGATGTCACTATTCTCTATCACGCAGGGAAGGCAAATGTAGTAGCAGATGCTTTGAGCCGAAAGGCGGTGAGTATGGGGAGTTTGGCATTCTTATTTGTTGAGGAGTGACCTTTAGCTTTGGACATTCAGTCCTTAGCTAATTAGATGGTCCGTCTTGATATTTTTGAGTGGTCAAGGTGCTTGCTTGTGTAGAGGCTATGTCTTCCTTGATAGAGTAGATTTGAGCACAATAGTTTGATGACCCAAAGCTGAGGATGATTCATGATAGGGTGCTCAGTGGAGAGGGTAGGAAAGAGAACTTATATTAGGAGGGGATTTTGAGGATTGAGGTTCATATCTGTGTTTCCAAGGTTGAAGATTTGGTCAGACTGATTCTTGAGGAGGCCCATTATTCCAAATATTCCATTCATCCTGGTGCGACAAAGATGTATCATAATCTACGATAGCATTACTAGTGGTGTGGGATGAAGTGGGATATTGCATCTTTTATGGCTAGGTGCTTGAAGTGTCAACAGGTTAAGTTCGAGCATCAGAGGCTAGGCAATTTGACCCATTGACTACCCATTCCAGAGTAGAAGTGGGAGCAGAGAGCTATGGACTTTGTAGTGGGTTTACCACTTATATCTTAGGGTTTTGATTCCATTTGGTTCGTCGTAGATCAATTGACCAAATCTGCTCACTTCTTACCAGTCCAGACTGCCTACACTTTAGAGAGATTGGCTCAAATTTACATTCGAAAGGTGGTCTGATTGCATGGGGTGCCGGTATCTATAATTTCAGATCGTGGTTCTTAGTTCACTTCGCATTTCTGGAGGTATATATAGAGAGAGTTGGGTACCCAAGTCGATCTCAACACAACTTTCCACCCCTAGATGAATGGTCAGTCAGAGAGAACTATTCAAGTTTTGGAGGAGATGCTATAGGCCTATGTTATTGATTTTAGGGGTTAGTGGGATCAGTCTTTGGCTTTGGCAGAGTTCACATGTAATAATAGCTACCATTCGAGCATTGAAATGAGGCATTATATGGTAGGAGATATCGTTTCCCAGTGAGATAGTTTGATGCTTTTAAGGTTAGACCTCGCAACACTGATTTGTTGTGTGATTCTATGGACAGAGTTCGTATGATCCAGGAGAGGCTTCGTACTTTCCAGAGTAGTCAAAAGAGTTATTCTGATAGAAGGGTTCGACCTTTGGAGTTTATGGTTGGAGACCGATTATTCTTGCGAGTGTCGCCCATGAAGGGTGTGATGAGATTCGAGAGGAGGGGTAAGCTTAGGCCAGGTTTATCAGCCCTTTTGAGATCCAAAGGTAGGTAGGAGAGGTAGCTTATGAGTTGGCCTTTCCCCCAGCACTTTCAGGTGTTCACCCTGTATTCTATGTTTCTGTGCTATAAGGGTACATTCCAGATGAGTCTCACGTGCTTCAGTAGGATTCAGTTCAGCTTAATGAGTCCTTAGACTTTGAGGAGAAGCCTGTGGCTATTTTAGGTATATAGGTTAGGAAGTTGAGGTCTAAGAAGATTCCATCGGTGAAGGTCCAGTGGAGGCATTGTCTGGTCAAGGAGGCTACTTGGGAGACTAAGCAGGTCATGTGGACCCAATATCCTCATCTTTTTGAGTAACTAAGTATATTTCTTCCTTGACTTTCGAGGAAGAAAGTCCTTTTAGTAGTGGATGTTGTAATGACCTCCGAGGTCATTTTCATACTTTTGCATATTTTTACCATTTTACCCCATTTCGTAGCTTTTTTATAGCTCTTATATGATGTTGGGATGAGCGGCATGCTCTTTGATATAGTTGGGTGAGTTTGGTATGAGTTTTCCTCTTTTTAGAAGCTTTAAGTGAAAAGAGTTGACTTTGGTCAACATTTGGATATTCGATTGTTATATGGAAATTTCGACGGTACCATGAGCTCCGGAAGGTCCAGTTTAGTCTAGAAAGAGGGTTAGTTTGGGTTTTGGAGTCTTCAATACTAGTTTGTGTGGCTTTCCCATTTTAAGTTTAAAGTTTGGCCAAGTTTGACTTTAGACAACATTTTGAGTAATTGTGCTCGGATGAAAATTCGGTTACACGATTAGCTCCATAACTTTGAGTTTGATCTAGAACAACCTTTGATTTGGGTCTTGAGGTGCTCGATATGAGTTTTAGGCCGTTTGTGCATTTTACGTATTTTTTTTAAAGTGTTGACTTTCGTCAATATTTTGATGAGACCACCTCTGTTGGTCATTCCATTGATTCAGTTGAATCTGGAATGCCATTTCCAGTTGGATAGCATAGTCCATTTGCATTCATGGGGCTCCAAATGAATTTTGAAGCACTGTCGGAGAAATCACATTCCTTTAAAGTTCAGCACCTGCTGAACTGTTGGTGCAAGGCTTCTTGTTCTTCACGTTCGTGAGCCAAGGGCTATGATCGCGAAGGATAAGATCTTTGGTAATTGTGATCGTAGGGATAAGTGCCACGATCATAGACATGGGTCCCGTGATCGCGAAGAGTAATTTTTCTCTTTTCAGTGATCTTTATGACCCAATTTTTGGCCATCTCTTCTTCATTTCCAACATATCAAAACTCAATTTTTGAGAGCAACTCTTGGCCATTTTCACTAGTTCTTGTTGCAGTGTGTTGGAAACTCTTACGAGGACATTCCAGAACCTTTTCTCATAGCAGAAACATTGTAAGCCCAGCATATTTTGTTGAATAATTCCATTTTTGACCTTCTTAGGGCTTCAAATTGGTGGAGTTGTTTGAGCCCTTCTGGTGGTCGGAATGTGTCCATTTTGGGGGTACAAGTTCCTTGAGCTATTTGAGACCTTGTGATGGAGTTTGTTTTTTAATTTCGTGCATGGATCCCAATGTAGAATTTTGACCCAATTTTGATTCCATTTTTAATTATAGTAATATGGGTATCGTTGGCTTTGTTTTAATGTGTTCTTGGATAATTTATTAGAGTAGCATCATTCGGAGGTGACCTGAAAAGGAAAAGCACCGATTTAACAGTTTGTGTGTGGTTTTGGCCTTGAGGTAGGCTATGGCTTTTTCTTGTTAGACTTAGTTCGGTTAGAATTGATATATTATAAGTACTATTGTATGATTAGGTTGGTTCGAGGTGTTTGGTTGCCCTTTTGAGAAAATTAGGAGGTGATGGCCATCGTTGGTAGCTAGTTTGAATTTCAGTTGTTGGAGGCTTAGATTAGGTGCTTTCTTGATTTATTTGCATCACTTAGAATTCTTAGAATTTGCTCCTAGGTGACTTTAAATTAATATGCCGCTTGTTTTATTTGCTTGGTTTCGGTTTCCCGCTTTGTTGTGATTTCAGTTTATGTTTATGTCTGTTTTACTTATGACATTTGTTAGGCCCGATGCCATGCTTTTTGTACATCGGAGTCTCAGGTTAGTAATTTGGTGCCTCTGTCGGGGTTGTACTTGACTTTGAGTGATATATGATTTTGACATACTACTTACCTTGATTTCTTCACCGATGTTCAAAAATCATGTTAATGGAAAAATAAATGATGAGATTAAGATTTTGGTTAATGGATAAGTATAAGGATTGAAGAACATACTGGTGATATCTTGTTTATGGCATTTTATGATTTTGATGAGCTCGAGGTATTATTCTGGGCGACCTTAATTTTAATTGACTTTGGACTACACTATTATAATCACCGTTGATAAACTCGAGGTGTGAATTTTTGAGTGGCCCGTTGATACATATTTTGGGTTATTACTTTGATATTGATGAGCTCGAGGTTTATGCCGTGTGCACCATAATACTTTAGGGATTATTTTATGGATTTGCTTTGTTATATATACATGTTCTTCCTATAATCTGTGAGTTGAGGTAATTGTTGTGGTTACCTATTGTAGTTGGGTTTGTTTGTCCTTGTATGTTATCCCCGTACCGCGATGCACCCATAGTTTTAGTTTGTGACTCACTTATGTTATTAGTGGTATCATCATTTTTCTTTATATATATTTATTCTTTCTGAGCTGATTTGGTTTATGATGCCTACTGGGTACCCGTGTTTTGGTACTCATACTGCATTTCTGCATTATTTTGATGCAACTCCAGTTCGAGCCACCCCTAGTGCGTCTGATTTTTTATAGTTGTGCAGATTTGGATTGTGGTGAGCTCTCGGCGTTCAGAGACTTGCTACGTTCCTTCTTTTGCACTGGCTTGTATTTTTTACTTTGGATAGTCAGTTTTATATTGTATATAGATAATGTCAGCTTTATACTTAGTAGCTTCTGTATGAGTAACACCAGGTCCGGAGTTGGTCTAGTGTCAGTAACTGATCAATTTAGAAGTTTTACCTAATTTTGAGTAGTGTTGAACCTAAGTATACTAAGCATCCTTATTAATCTATTGAACGAAATTTTGATCCCTTAGAGTCAATTCACACTAACATTTGTGATATGAAGTCAACACCATCTCGTGGTAGAAAAAAATATTTTATAACTTTTATTGATGATTGCACTATTTTTATATCTATTTGATGAATGTAATGATGAAGCAATAGAAGTCTTTAGGCAATACAAAACTGAAGTTGAAAATTAGTTGGGTAAAAAGATAAAAATGATAAGAAGTGATGGAGGTGGAGAGTGTAAATCTCATTTTGCAGAAATATGTATGGAAAATGAAATCATCCATCAAACTACTGCCCCTTACTCACCTTAATCAAATGGAATTGCAGAAAGGAAAAATCGAACTTTACAGGAAATGATGAATGTCTTACTTATAAATTCAGGTTTACCATAAAAACTTGTGGGGAGAAGCCATCCTTACAGCAAATCAAATACCCAATAGAGTGCCCCACAGTAAAATACAGTATATTCCATATAAGAAATAGAAAGAAAGAAAGTCCAAGTTGAAATATTTCAAAGTGTGGGGGAGTCTAGCCAAAGTCCAAGTTCCTAAACCTAAGAGGGTCACATTGGATATGCTACTAGAAGTAAAGGCATATCAATTTCTGGTTCATAAGTTTGAACATTCAGATATTCATGACAATATGGTAAATGAATCTGATAATGCTAAGTTCTTTGAACATATCTATTCGTATAAAACTAGACTTGAATTGTCTAGTGAAAGGTCTCAACAACCTCGAGAAGAACCAAAGGAGAATATACCTAATAAAGCGATTCAAAGGAGTAGTAAACGTCAAAGGAGATCTGCTTCCTTTGTAGCTAATTTCGTAACATTTTTTCTTGAACATGAGCCTCAAATATTCAAAGAAACTATGTCTTCTGTGGACTCATCCTTTCAAAATAAGATTGTGAATAGTGAGATCTGTTCAATATTGAGCAACCATACTAGGGAGTTGGTTGCTCTTCCTCCAGAAAATAAAACTTAGTGTTCAAAATGGATCTTCAAAAGGAAAATGAAAGTTGATGGAACTATTGAAAATTACAAAGCAAGACTTGTTGTCAAAGGCTTTAGACAAAAAGGTTTTGAGTTTTTCAACACAAACCCGACAGTAATTAGGATTACATCCATTCGAATGTTAATTGCATTAGCTGTGGTATATGACCTTCAAATTCATCAAATGAATGTGAAAATAGTAAATAAAGAGTTGGAGGAAGAAATTTACACCAAACAACCCAAGGGCTTTGTGGTTCCTGATAAATGAAAGAAAGTGTGAAAATTTATTAAGTCATTTTATGGACTAAAACAAGACCCCAACAATGACATGTATAGTTTGACCAAACTATGTTGGCAAATAGATTTAATAATGATAAATGTGATAAATGTGTTCACATTAGAGACACTTCCTAATGACGTTATGACTATGATTTATGACTTTTCATTGGAATAATAACTAAGCACCGAGAGAACTTTAAGGTGAGGTTTAGTCCGAAAGCTCAAAGAGCGACCCAAGTAAATCCTAGCAGCAACCTCTTCTCCCTAATTATGTTGCCCCCGTAGGTTTGCCAATATGGCCT
Organism: Solanum dulcamara; assembly: GCF_947179165.1. NCBI lineage: Eukaryota > Viridiplantae > Streptophyta > Magnoliopsida > Solanales > Solanaceae > Solanum > Solanum dulcamara. The sequence goes on along the minus strand of NC_077248.1, from coordinate 44,875,276 downwards.
AGCTAGTGGATCCACAATTAGCCCAATATTAAATAAGGTTCTCACAGAGTTTACCTTGACAAAGTAGTTCTCGCTTCTCGATCTGGGAGTTACATTGGATTCCATATTATAACATACATAGTCTTATATGTCCGTTAAGGTCCTATCCCACACAAATGTATATGATATGGTATAAGTTCTCATGATGTTTATGACCATATGATTATGGTATTATTCAAATGCTTTCAAGTTTTACTCATGTTTTTAAGATATTGGTCATGCATCCCATGTTTATATTATTTATGTCCTATGATCATTGTTCATCCATGTTCTCACATACCTAGTGCATTTCATGTACTAACATATATTTTTTGCCTACATTATATCATAATGTAGGGTCCGACGATCATCCTACACCTTTCACTCGTGGCTAGAGTTTGAGCACTTGTCCTAATTATTGGTGAATCATCATGATTCGAGGATGAGACATTTGTTTTTTCAATGTTCTTATGACTTTCCTCTTATACATATTGGGTGAGCTAGTGTCATAACCCAATTGCTCGAGTCATGATGACGCTTACTTTGACCCACCAGTAGAAAAGCCAACCCACATCCCAGAACTATAATTAATGGGATGCAAGGGAAGAAAAATTAATATTCAGCTAAAAATAATAATATAATAATAGAAATCACAAATTAATGAGCGAAAGAAAACCAAAAATATATATAATAAATGATCTCTCCCAGAACCTGTAAGTCACATGTATAGAGCTACTAACAAAATGAGTACAAGTTCCAAAAGTGGACCACAGAAATAAGATTATCTAAAAAAAGCAAAAGACATGTCAATATATATAAAGAAAGAGACGGGTAAATTCAAGATGTTGTGTGCTCACCCTCGTCTCCAAACTAGACTGTAGATGGCTCAAGATCAATGTTGATAGCTGGTGCTCGGACTTCATGATGTGAAGAATTCTTAAAATCAATGGTGAGTTTAAGTAAGGTGTACCCATGAACAAAAAAAGACAAAACACATTTGAAGAAATACAATACTAAACCATGTGAGTATAGAATTAAAAAGCAAAGAAAAGAAGACAAGATACACAATCAGTGTTGTTAAAATTTGCAATGTCTCATGAAAAAGAAAGGTAAATTTAAATTCCTGTAGATTTTCGAAACATCAAATAAAAGGAAAATTCAAAAAATTAAAGAAATTTATAAACATAAATTCGGCTTAATAGAAGTGACACATCTAACTAAGATCACAAATATATATAGATATTCACAGAGCATACACTTGAAAAATAATGGGTATTTCACTTTTATTCTTCTCTCTGTGACAAATTAGCCTTAGTGAATTCATGGATACTTTTAGCATTGGAATTGTATAATCAATGATGTACTAATACAAACAAAAGTTACTTCGATTTACAAATAGACTTGAACATTTTGCATAAATAGCTATAGAAACAAAACACACCATATGGGTTAAAAGGTAATATTGTTATAATCTGATTTCCTTTAACCACAAAAATGAGCTACTAGTTGGTAGACAGGACCAACACCACCACCACCACCAACAACAACAACACCACCAAAAATAACAACAACAATAATAATAATAATAATAATAATCTCTGCTCATCATTTGTTATTAACACTGCTTGTCCTGGCCAATAAGTTGTTGAAGATATCGAGCAAGCTTCTTTCCTATCTTATGTGTCTCCATTACCTTTTCAGAGAATGTCCCTATTTTGCATGTGTCACACCAAAAATTAAACTCCCCATTATTTTGTTTTCATGGGATGTGTTCTTTCTCAAGTCATTTGCACTGTCATCAATCAACAACGATGGTGGATCGTTATCATTCATACCTGATGATCCTTCCTCTGATTTCTTCCCTAATATCATATTATCAAAAGGGCATTCCACAAGCTGGATACATTTATGTTTCTTTGGTGAAAGACCAATGCAGTAGTTTTTTTCATCCTCCTTGTGTTTGTGTTTTTTTCCTCTATTATGTGTCTCCATATCCTTTTCAAAAAAGATCCCTATTTTGCATGTGTCACACCCAAACTTGAACTCCCGATTATTTTTTTTTCATGAGCTACGTTCTTTCTCACGTCATCTGCACTGCCATCTATGAAAAATGATGGTGGATCATTATCATTTGGACTTGATGATCCTTCCTCTGATTTCTTCCCTGATATCACATCATCAAAAGAACGTTCCACAACCTAGATACATTTAGGTTTCTTTGGTGAAAGACCAATCCAGTCATCCTTCTTGTGTTTGTGTTTTTTTCCTATATTATGTGTCTCCATCTCCTTTTCAAAAAAGGTCCCTATTTTGCATGTGTCACACCCAAACCTGAACTCCCTATTGTTTTGCTTTTCATAACTTACGTTCTTTCTCACGTCATCTGCACTGTTATTTATGAAAAAGGATGGTGGATCATTATCATTGGAACTTGATAATCCTTCCTCTGATTTCTGCCTCGATATCAGATCATCGCAAGGATGTTCCATTAGCTCGATAAATTTTAATTTCTTCGGAAGAAGTCCAGTGCTGCAGTTTTTATCATCCTTTTGTTTTCTAAAAATAGCCTCCTTACGTTTGTGTTTTTTTCCTTGAAAGTGGACATTCAGGCCATCTTGATTTGTAGTCCATACCTGACAAAGTGCATAAGTCCACTCCGTAACATTTTTCACTGGAGCACAGCTTAATGAAGGCTTGTCAAAAACCTCTTCAGTTATTGTTATAACTTTTCATTTTGCTCCAGAGAAAATTGTGTCAGACTTAGACTGCATTGTCAACACCAAAAGAAGCAGTTCTTAGAAATTTAAATGCCTCATAAATGGTTTATGGATTTGAAAGAACATTGACGATTTCATAAACATTGAATGAATGCATAAAAGAAATAGTAGTTTGTACTAAAGAAAGGAACAATGGCCTGGGGAAAGGAACCTACACTATTCATTGACGGGCCCAAAAATTCTTTGGAGGACATTAAAATAAAAGCATCATCTCTCCCAATTTGGCTCGATCAGGTCAATCCTCAGTTTTATACGAATGTATCTCATTGCCATTGATAAGGTTTCGTTTCTGAGTGTTATCTAGTCCATGAAATTATTTCCTAGGTTTGGTTGCTCAATTTAGATATGACTTACCTTGTAATGATATAGACAGGTTTAAATAGCATTCTGGTTATGTAGGCTAGTCACCAGAAAACCAAGTATGAGAGTAATGCGGACAGAGTACCTAATGGAAGAAAATCAGGGAATCTAGGCATCTGTTATAGAATTGAAACAGATATACTTTCTATAGTATAACTATATTAGCCTCTGCATCGGCTACCTCCCTTAAGTTACAGTGTTGAGAAAGAGGAGACTCAGTGTCCAGCTTTCCAAGAATTTACATTCAGTAGAAAGAAATTACACTAGAGAAAATCTTCTAAGTTCAAACCACATAAAAGAAAATTTTATCAGAAAGCTTAAGCTATATAAAACTACTTAAGTGTCACTCGAAGAGCTGAGGAAGAATTTCAAGAGCTTTTTAACTATTATAAGGCGATAACATTTGTTTGATAAAATGTGCGTACTTTACTACATACAAGCTAGTTATATTAGATGTGCATAAGAAGCTTAATGCTTCAACCTCTTAAGAAGACAGAGAGGAAATGTCCATATGTAGATAAAGCAAATGCCTGGTGCACTCAAACAATAGGGCCTACTACAGATGAACCCACACATGAAAATCAAGGACTGAAGATAGATGCATATGGCAATTATGATGTAATTTTTCCGATATTGGGAAGACCACACCCGTAAAAAAGGTGCAAACCATCCCATGGTTTGGAAACCCAAGAAAATAATCTTGACTTTTGTAGGTCAATAACTATTTGCCCATGTCACAGCTGACTTTACCAATTCGATCACAAGTGATATAGCCACAAACTGCCAGAGCCTATTCACCAACTAGAGATTGATTTGTGTAAATTCAGGATTCAATAGTTGAAAGGCCCCTTGTCTGACATACATATTCACAAAAAGAAGATTTCATAGTCGTTCAACATGTCAACCACTTGGCTGAGCCTCAAACAATGTTGAAAAATAAGTTATTTAGCACCAAACTTCTTAAGATTCTCAGAGCTCAGGGGATAAATCCAGGCATGACTCAATAGCAACTCAACGAAATTTAATCAATAATATAATTAATGGATGGCATTATGGAAAGAAAGACACCATGAAAAGGAAGTGTGGCTTTACCTAAGAAAGAGGAAAAAACCAACATAGTCCTCATCTGTGGTTCCTTATATACACTACTGAATGTAAAACATGCAGAAGTGGACAACTTCGGCCATAACTTTAACATATTTCCTAAAAATAAGGGAAAATGTATAAAGCCAAGGGAAAAAATTATAGTTAGGTTGCTAATTTAGTTAAGCAAAATTGTCGGGAGAAAAGCTCGGAGCCTGATACTACCTTGCAATGGTCATTGTGAGTAGATTTGGATAATCACTGTGAACTGACTTGACAATCTAATAAAGAGTTTTTTGAGGCCAAAGAGATGATAAACTTAAAATTCGGGTGGGAGATTATGAATCTTCATGCTTATTGCAACAGAAAAGCATATTGCCGATAACTAGATACTACTTGGCAATGGCCATTTTCTATTCGGCAGATGCTGTTCAAAATTAAATTTATCTGAAAACAATACTTTTAGCGCTGTGCATAAATTTACAGGTAAAGGTTCACTAAAATACCCATAAGTTTAAAGATATAATGAGTTTAATGCTAAAGACCGTAAATATTGAACCTATAAAGATTAAATCCTAAATCTGTCACTAAAGAATACATATTTCCGACAACCTGAAATTATAAGGTTACTTGGTATTCAACAAGTTTGTTGTTTGTGCATGACAAACTAAACAAAGATGAAAGTAAATAGAAAAAAAATTAGATATGCATTACCTACCTAACTTGCTGGTTTTAAACTTTTTCACACTTCATTTGATTATAGCAACTGTTCTAAAGATTTTAAAGTTCAAAACTAAAATAGTCGTCATTCTAAAGATTTTTGAACTGCTTTAATAGTGAGGTCTGCATACACACTACCTTACCTAAATCCACATGTGGAATTACATTGGTGTGTTTTTGATTATTCAATTTATAAAGAAAAGCTTGAAAGAGGCAATGGACATAACCCGTGGTTGAAAATTCTACACAAGTCAGAAAGACTCAAGAAGCAAGAAAGACAGCATGTCAAGTGAATAACATATTGACCTATGACTGCAATAATTCCCTTAGACAAACTTAGAGTTAATAAACAGGGCCAGAAATAAAGAAGAATACGAACCAGCAAAATTTGGCTAGCCAGGGAGCTGGACTTGTAAAATTTCCACCTATGGACATTGGTTCAATGTTGAAATTTTTTGTTTCACAACACGGTACTGAAAAGGCAACTCTAAGATGTGATCCCTATCATGTGTAGACACAATAGAGACAACCATTCCCATTTTCTCCTAAAAAAACATGGTCTCAGCCTGGTTCTTCAAGAATGAAGCAAATCTTTCTCCTCCACAGATTGCTATTTCTCTTTCCATCATAAGCTCTCTTCTTACTTCCAACTCCAACAGGCGCTTTCTAGCTACCACTTATGCAATGATCTCTTTCCTAATAAGATCTTTTTCAATCTCATTTCTCATTTTCTCAACCACATTACTAGAACGGTTCAATGACTCCGGGTCCATCAAATGAACTACAAAACAAAAAAATATCGTATATAAATGCACTTTTGCATGCAATGAAACAAGTTTTTTTTAGACAAACCTGCAGGGATGGTTAATTGAGTGGAACCTAAAATCTGATCAGGGGATGCATGCTCCAACACCATAGATATTTCTCTTGGCCTTTCTGTAACACAGTAAAAAAAGGGACAGGAAGATGAAGTGACTTTGAGTTGAGCAACATTTAAAAGTATCTCTTCCTTTAAATCTAATTAATCATCCTAATATTGACAAGAAAGTTATTGACATTCCCTAAATAAATTAAAGCCTTGTCTTTTTCTAATTGGTACAGGTCAAACTTATCACAAATTTTATGCAATTGATTAAATTGTGTTATTTTGGATATTTTATAATTTTTGACTTGATTCTTAAATTTGATTGGAATCAACACATTATTGAACACATGGCAACATCTTATTGGTCTTCTATTTGACTGGAATAAGAATTAGCATGTTCTCTTTTGACTGGAACCAATTTGACAAGTATTTATTTTATCCTCGATTTTGATTCCTTATAATTAGTTTGTTCTTATTTATTTATTTTTGTAATATTGCGGACCACATTTAAGCACTTGAATATTTATTGTTGTATCCACCTGAAAATCATGTAATCAAGGTAGGATGTATAATATTTGTCTCACGTTTACCTACTGCCAATTGAAAATAAGCTTCAATTTACTTCCAAATAAAATAAAGAAAAACGAGGCTTGATATATCCCACAATTTTGCGATTTAGAGAGAGGAAATGTCATAAATAGTGTCTTATCTATAGGATTAGGTCTAAAATAGTTCCTTAACTATGCACTTATTGGATTTAGCCCTTTAAATATTCAATAACATATTAGGGGTGATCCCAATTTACTTCTAATTTACACTCTATTTAAATGTCATATAAATTCTGTCTATCAAAGACGATCTTATTGTACGCCAAAAGGCCAAATACTAGTTTTTCCAAGGAGGTAATTTCCATCTTATAATTCTTAGTCACATGAGTGACTTGTACAGAATGTGTGTCTTTGACTACCCTGACTAGACAGTAACTTATGTGAGTCATCCTATAGATACTCAATTCAAGAGTAAGTTTCTTCAATTGTTTTACATGGATGTATATGTGAGGATTTGTTTCATTATGTTTATAATAAGGTCAAATGAGATTATTATGCAACTATAGGTTAGATTCAAAGAATATTAAGATGTTAGACATTTATTTGATAATCAGAAAAGTAGAGGATATAGTATCACTTAATTGTCATAGGTAAGAAAGTTGTTACTTTTAAAATATAGAAATAAATGTTTTCTGAATTAGTTGTTTGGTGTGTGTGAAATGAAGCTCTCAATTAGGGTACGACTCTTTCAAGGGATGAAGAAAATATTTCATAATTTGCAATTGTAATAGTTATCTAGTGAATTAAGTTAAGTTCATGGATGCATCTTCTGTAGTTTACTTGTTTATAAGATTATGTATGCTACGTGTCTTATATATTAACTATTACTTGTTGCCTATTTAATAAATTGCTAGATCTATGTTATGTTACTTCTATATTTTGGAAATCGTTTGTTTTACGATATTTATATAGGAAGTAATTGTTTCATGATAGGTATACTTCATTGGACCAATTTCTTGCATGTCGCCAGTTCTATATAAAAAATACTTATACTTATATCGTTCTACATGCTAAATACATTATAGATTATAAATTATGACTAAGATGATCCCATTGAATATTTTATAGTTGGTCATGGCATTGGATGCCTAGAAGAATAAGTTGACAAAACTCTATATTTGAATATGTTATAGTACATTTGCTTGTAAAATTATATGTGCTACATGTCATGATACTGTTTTCTTAGGTTGAACCTAAAATACATACGGTCCTTATGGGATTCATAATTTCACATTATTTGTACCACCAAACCTTTATCTGTAGTTATAGGTTATATAAATCATTAAGTAGATGCTACTTATTTTATAAAAAAGTTTCTGCTAGCATTCTACATATTACATGAACCGTTGTCACATATGCCCTCTTCTCAACATGAATTTTGTTGCATAAATGTTCTTTATGAAAGATTAAAGAAAATCTTGTCACAATAATTTTATTCACATTTTTTATCATTGATCTTGATGATTTTTTTTATAAACTCAAAATCTCTTGAATCTTACTTCAAGATCTATATATTTCTTTGTATTCTGTATTTTCTATATTTTTCTGTGTGTTTCTGTCTATTGAAAATAACCTAGCAACATCCCTATTTATAATAGTAAGAAATCTAATTAAACTAGGACTAGAAAATCTATTCCTATATGAGTTAGGACAAATAAATCCTAACAAAATATTAATTAAATAAATACCAAAAATAAAAAATCCTAAACAACTTAAGATTTCGACTCCAACTTTGAATTATTATTCCAACAGATCTTGACATAGTTCTTCGCATTTTGTTTTTGAGTTTATGAGGTTAGGTTTTCTTTATTATTTGTAAAATTCTTTTGGAATTATATATATATATATATATATATATACATCGAAAAAATAGAAGTTTAAAAGAGGATCTCAGAAAATTACACCTTTTTGGCCTTTCACGGGCCGTATAAAGTACCATGGCCCCTTAGTGGATTACTGGGAAAATTGGGGAAAAGGGAAAAAGTTCACGGACCCTTCTACTGACCTTGAAAGGAACCACAGTTCGTAATGGTGTCCACAGAAGTGATAGGAAATAGGAAATAACAAGGTAGAGTTCACGACCCGTCGAAATATTTACAGATCGTAAAAATGTCTATGAAACGCAACCCTCAGAACCCTTGAAACGAGTCAACTTCACGAGGGCCTTCATGGCTTGTCACGATCTCTATGGACTATAGTCCCTTCTATCAAAATTTCCTGTGCCTAGCCTTGGCCAAGTCAGTTTTCACGAACCACTCCACAACTTGTGGAGCTCTTCATGGACCGTGAAGATGGTCCGTCCAGGAGCCCGTTCAATTATTTGAAAAGGTTGTTTTGGTAATTTTTCTATTTGTTCATTAATATATTTGATCGGGTTTTTGACACAAATTCTATTTTATTCACTACCCCCACACTCTTAAATCCCTCATTCACTTCCTAACACCCTAAACACTTTTTTAAAAGTTAAATGTATGGACCACAAAGGCCTTTTTATTAAATCAAATAATAATAATAATAATAGATAGTGCCACAAGACCATCCCACTAAAATAAACAAAAATCCTTTCAGTACAGAAGAAAAGAAAGAAAGAAATGATACAAAGAAGCTTCAGGAAACGTCTTCCATGGCCACCCAAGCTTCATTGTCATGTCGGACGAAGGCATGGACTGCCTTAGAGCAAGATCCGTTCTTCTAAGGCTGAAACCAACTGAGTTTGGATCGTTTCCACACAAGACACTCAAAAGCTCTCACGAATTTCATGGAATCAAATCCACTAAATACTTCTTCAACTCAGCTCGAACAGCTCAGGTAAGACTCGATTTACTCGCACATCCTTAGAGAACAACCTAAAAATTTGATCCTTGAGTTCTATTTCTAAGATTTACCCATTACTGCAGATTGAGCCAGTGAAGCCTAGCTAATACCACTACATAGACCAGGAATTCCTTATAAATGTTTCTAAGAATTTTCCCATAGAACCATATTTCGCTATTGTTTAGCTTTTAGAATGGTGACCCAACCTTTTTCGAAGATATTGATTTCCTTTTGCTTTCAGTTGTGCTGTTGTTGTTCCTTGATTTATTGTATGTTGTCGATAGTGTTACAGTAGCCGTAATCTCTGTTCTGCATTTTCTTGATTCTCAGATTTGCAATTCCTGCTTTGTCCATTTGAAACGTCACCTTTGCCTCTTTTGATAATTCCTGAAAATATGAGAAGGTAATACGTTGTGTACCTGCAAAATAAAAAACGTAGTTAGCTAGAAAATTTGCAACCTTGTTGCCTTCTCAGAAAACATGCTCAACCATCACCTCCCTCTCCTTCATCAAGTGCTTGATTTTTCTGATCTCCCCTGTAACACTCCATGAGACTTCCCATTCCCCATCAATCAATTTCTTCACAGTTAGGGTGTCTATTTCCAGAATTACAGGAAACAAATCTTTTTCACTGCAAAGTTGGATTTCCCTTTGATGCACCATCAAAATTACATTTGAAACCAATCATAGGTTTAATCCATCTCACTACTTTACATCCTCGAATAGGAGTGTAGTTCTCCAAAAGCTTAACTAGCATAGGCTAAGCAACATGAATCTCCTTTAACCATGGATATAGACATCTTTCCATAAGATGTAAGTTTCTTCCTACTTTCATTATCATACCATTTATAGACATCTTCCCACCATTTCTGATCCTATTTCTTCTCTTCCAAATCTGCCACAATATGAATAAAGGAACAACCTTGTATATGGGCTTAAGTTTAGGAACAACCTCTGCTTTCCACCATTTCATTACTATGTCTTTCATGTAGTCGTAGTTGCGCTCATTTGTTTATTAACATTTGATTTTTGCATGGGATTACTGCTTATATTAGTTGGCCCAGTTTACTTTGGGTATCCTATTTTATCTATAGTAGTTAATGCTCCTTTATCCCCGATCTTTCCTACCCTGACTTTATCGCTCTCATTATTCATATTTTTATATTGTTTTCTATATGCTTGGCTTTACTGACCTATGTCTTGTTTTCCTTGTTTCTCCTCCCTTGTTCTTCTCTCTTAAGCCGAGGGTCTCTCGAAAACAGCCGCCCTACCTTTCAAGGTGGGGGTTAGGTCTGCGTACACTCTACCCTCCCCAGACCCCACATGGTGGGACTATACTGGGTTTGTTGTTGTTGTTGTTGTTGTTGTTGTCTTTCATGTGAATAAAAGGTCCCCCAATCCCTGCATCAGCTTCAAAACCAGACCATATTCTACTGGAAAAATCACAATTAATAAATAAATGCTCAATAGTTTCTGACACCCCTTGTCCACAACAAACACAAAGACATTACTAGGAATTCTGTTCTTTACCAGGACTTCCCCAATAGGAATCCTTTGATTCCACAATCTCCATATAAAGAATGAAACTTTTTAGGGAACCCCTTTCACCCAGATATGTTGGAAAAAATCACAGTGATCTCTGCTTTGTCTAACAAAATTCCAAGCAGACTTGACAGAAAACTTTCCAGAACTATTTAACATCCACCATGTTTTATCCAATCTTCAAATTTTGGGGCTGGTGCAACATGTTTAGAAATATGAGTACAAACCTCTTCATTGAAAAGCTCCTCCATTATCTCCCAGTTCCATTTCCTTAACTGTACAATTGTCCTACATCCTCGAACTGATGATTAACTACAATATTCAAAGGTATGTAGTATTGAAAATCTCCCAATTGTGTCCAGTTATCCATGCATATACTAGAATGACCAATATTTGGTTCCCACCATATTTGTTGGTCCACCATATCTTTCGCTTCTAGCATTAACTTCCAAGTTTGAGAGCCACCTTTCCATTCTACAACTTGGGGCCCTAGTTTTTTACAATATTTATTCCATAGAAAATTAGCCCACATAGATTTTGTGTTCTAAAGTTCCACCACAATTTTGCAAAAGGGGATTTAGAAACATCAAACAAAGACATAAAACCTAATCCCCCTTCCACCTTAGGCAAACAAATATCAGGCCAGGCAACCCAATGCTTACTCCTCCCATTTTCTTTAAAATTCCATAAGAATATGACAAATATTCTATGCAAATCATGGAAAACATGATTGTGGGGGGGGGGGGACTCATGGCAGAGAGGAGATAAATAGGAATACTACTAAGCACTATATGAATCAAAACAACTTTACCTCCAAATGACAGAGGTTTACCTTTCCATAGTTGTAGTTTATTTTGTACCTTCATGATCAGTTCTTTAAAATGTATCTTTTGCTCCGTTGCATGACCAATAGGGCATCCCAAATAAATAAAAAGGAAAAGTACCTCTCCTGAAGCCTGTAATCTCCTCCACAACATCCATATGAGCACCAGTCCCCTTATTAAACATGAAATAGGCAGATTTCCCTTTGTTAATTAGTTGAACAGACTATTATTCCTACTACCCCAAAGTATCCATGACCAACTTTAATGAAAACCTATCAGCTAATACAAAAATGATAGTGTCGTCAACATAGGATACATGGTTAATATTATCACTCCACTTTGGCATCCCATAACCCTTAAATTCTCTGTTGTTAAACAAATCATTCAAGGCCCTTGTTAATACTTCAGCTGATAATATGAAAAGGGTAGGGACAGAGTATCTCCTTGATTGACACCCCCATGAGCTTGACCATTGATGCGGATGAAGTACCAATTGTTTACAATTAACCTCCAAATCATATCCACCACTGTGCTATCAAAACCCATATTCTCCAAAACCTTAATTAAGAAATGCCAGCTAACTCTGTTATAAGCCTTTGCCATATCTAGCTTTATAACCACATTTGCAGGCTTACCCCTTATTTGTCAGAAACAATCTCCTGGGCCAGTAAGACATTTTCTGATATATTTCTTCCCTTCAAAAAGCCAGACTGATTTTTAGAAATTAAGGAAGGAAGCAGACCCTCCATTCTATCATGATTAATCCTGGAAATCACCTTGTTAAGAAAATTACTCAAACTTATAGGTCTTATATCATAAAAGAAATGTACAATGTATTGTTTTGGTATCAACACTAAGTTTGTGTGGGTAATAGACTTTGGGAGAGTAAACCCATTAATAAAAACAGTCACCACCTTGAAGATATCATCAACCACTATATTCCAGTAGTATTTGATAAAATAGTCTAGTAAATCCATCAGGACCACTAGCACTATTACCATTAAGCTCAAAAACTACCTTCTTTACCTCATATTTAGTTGGCAAAGCTTTGAAAAACTCATTATTCTGCTCAGAAATTAAAGAGGGAACATGCTTTAGCAAAGTCAACTCTTCTGTACCTATCATTCCACCTTCAGAGAATTGATTTATGAAGAGACTGATAGCTTCTCAGCTATCTGGCCATTGCCTTCAGCCCATTGCCCATTTTCCCTCAACATTCTGTTAATAGAAAGCCTCTTCCTCCTTCCATTAACCAGACAATGAAAGAATCTAGTGTTTTTATCCCCTTATGAATACCACTGTATACCTGCTTTCTGTCTCCAAAATTCTTCCTCAATATGAATATATTTCTTTAACTCAACCTGAGCCTGCTGCAATATCATCTTGTTAGTAGCTGTAGGATATCCTTCAAATAACGCTTCTTTCATTCTCACAATCTCCTCTCTGATACTTAGTTACATGAAGATATCCCCAAAACACTCCCTATCCAGCTGGATAGGGTTGCTTTGGTGTTCTTCATCTTTTGTTTCAAGCTAATGAACACATCAGAAGGATCCACTGATTTCCAACTATTGGCCACAGTTTCCAGAAATCCTTCTTCCTCCACCTAAACATTAAGAAATTTGAAAGGTTTCCTTATATAAGGCATATGAGAACCACAAGATAAAAGCATAGGGGCATGATCAAATCTAGTTCTTACCAAGTGCTCCATATCAAGGTTGCCTAATAAACTAATAAAAGATTGATTAATAAAAAATCTATCCAATCTTTTAAAACTACACTCACTATCAATTCTACCATTCCACCATGTAAAAGGGCTACCCTTGAAATTAATGTCCATCAGTTCACAAGAATTCATACAAAAGGCAAAGTCTTCATACTCTTGAGGGTAAGCTGGCAGACTCCCAATCTTTTCATCATCACTCATAATGACATTAAAGTCTCCCTTAAACAACCAAGGGAGATTAAAGCTAACCTTAATGTTGTAAATTTCATCCCATAAGCTGATTATTTCCAATGTATCACATTTTGCATACACTACTGTAGTCAGAATAGTAGCTCCAGTTTCTTGAAAATGAAGTTGAAGGGTTAATTGTTGATCTGAGTCTGAAATCACCCCAACATGAATATGTTCCTGAACAAATACCCATATCGTCCCATTTTGGTTGTGAATTGCGTAGGACATCCCCAACCTTCTTTTGTATATTTGTGAATTTGATTTCCTTCTTGAAATGGCCCCATCAGTGCAATAATTGAAAAATTATGAAGTCTATTGAACATTTGAATCCGTTGGAATGAATTTTGAGTTCTAACTGTTCTCACATTCCAAAACAGTGTTTTTATCTTCATTTGGAGACAGATTTCACATTCCTCTAAGGATTTACCCTAACAGGTTTATTTTCCATGCTACTCTTCCCTTTCCCACCTTTAGAACTAGAGACAACATTTAGGCAAGCATTTCTCAATATTTGATTATCTTTGTTATTACTGCTCTCCTCTTCTGTATCTTCTACTTCTTCCACCTCTCTTTTATTTATAAAGTCCAGAGTATTTCTTTCCATGACTTGATGAGAAACCAAATTTTTTAGTGTATTAACATGACTTGTCTTCTTATAGATGTTGATGAATTCAGGAACAACTGCCACTGTTTCAGCTTCTACACAAGAGTGACTATCTTCCAATGCCATCTGTGAGTCCCCTCTGAAAGTCCAAGAGGGGGGCGGGGTGAATTGCTTCTTTTTATTTTTCTGAGTAATAGTCAACTAATACAGCTTAGTAGTCGACTGCAGTTGACAGAACTTATAATGAAAGTGCAGGAAGTAAAACTTGAAACAAGATGTTTTATATTGTTTGGGATCCAATGTGGATCTTACTCCAGTCCCCTTGAGTTACAAGGGTGTTGTCTTCTTAGCCCTTTGATGTCTTGAATGAGTACAGTGTTTTATGAGAATGTCCTATGAATACTCTCTATCTTTTCTTTTTCTTGATACAAAGCCTTACCGACAATATTTTTCTCTCCTCTCCTTTTTCGACTACACAATAAAATACTAAGTATTACAATGCTTGATAAAAAGTAGAGCAAAGATGGTGAGATAATTCAGACTTGTTGTATATCAATCTTTTCAGCAGCTCTCATATTTGTAGTGAGGAAGTTTGACCATTTCCTTTTAGAAGAGAAGGCAACCCAAGAGAATGATCCTTGGAAAAAGATAGTGATTGATCCTTTTTGCAAAAATAAGGTGAGGGCTTTTTCTTGATCGAAATCTTCTTTCTTGACCGCGGATTTTTCCTGATTGATACGACTGGATTGATTCAATTAGCTTCTTTTATTTAAGGCATATGTTGGCTATATTTTACTCCTTGCTAATACACTTGATCTGCTGCAATCTTGATATTCAATTAACTCCTTTTATTGTTGCAGTATCTTTACTTAGATAATTTCTTGATCTCCTCCAATATTTGATCGTTAATTAGCTCCTCTAATTGTGAAAGATATCTCTTATCAAATTAGGGGGCAATCTGATCTTTACCAGGTGATTGGAGCTTTCCTTTTTGTTGATTATCCTGCAAAGAACACAATTGTTTATCATTAAAATTATGCACTATCAATCTCCCCCTTTTTGAAGATGACGATTGTGAGTAGTGGTACTTCCCTGAAAGTCGACTGTGCTCCCCCTTAATCCTAGGCCATTTCTTTTGTCATGCCTGCATTAAACCAAAGTGACAATATATGCAATATATGGTGGCTCCACCTTAATAGGACTACTCTTGGCTTTCGATGTACCTGCTTGAAAAAATTGTTTTCACAAGATGGTGACTCTCCCTAAGTGAGAGTTATCTGAACCTTAATCAGTAAATGTCACAAAAGTAAAACCATAAAGCATACACAGAGCAAAAGCACAAGCATACATGCAAACACTTAAATCAAAAAAGGAGTACTCTACTAAATTACCTCACCTTTTGGCATCTGCAAAAAGGAAAG
This sequence comes from Solanum dulcamara, assembly GCF_947179165.1. NCBI lineage: Eukaryota > Viridiplantae > Streptophyta > Magnoliopsida > Solanales > Solanaceae > Solanum > Solanum dulcamara. Next base: position 44,859,683 of record NC_077248.1, on the reverse strand, counting down.
ATAAATAAAAAACGAGTCTGAGGGCGACATAGACCAAAACAAAACATAGGTCTAGTAACACAAAATATTCTTGCAAGACTAGTGAGGATGTAGGAAATAGGTAAGGGTATTGACAATAGGAATAGACATTGCTTCGAACTTGTTGGAGATGATGGTTGTCAGAGCAGTAGATCTGACCTAAATCTTATATGCAATCTTCACAGCCTCCTTGACAACCTGTTCAAGTCTCAGACGTACTCGAGCAACATCAACACCTATTTCTTTGGAAACCTCTAGCACTTTGTCCAATTTGAAATGTGTTTCAAGCTCCAGATCCTTGAAGTTATCAAACCTTTCATCCATATCAGTGATATGAGTGAGAATGTCTCTAAGATGAGTAGCAGAGATGGTCAGAGAATCCATTTTGACATCAATATCTGCAATCTTCTCAAGAGCACCATTTAGTTTCTCAGAGGAAACAGAGGTAGATGAAGAAGGCTTTCCTTTGAGAGATTCACCAACGAGATCATCATCATTTTTGAGCACCCAAGAAGTTTCAGTGCGAGAATATCCCATGTTGATAAAAGCGCGAGAGTTGTAGCACTGTTTAATGAAAAATGGGGCATAATCACCTAAACAAAGATGATTTGCTTCTAGTATGCGAGTGATGCGCATAATAAATGGAAGGCTAGAGGGTTCAGAGATAACTTCTGCCATAACTGAGAGAATGAAGGAAGATAAGTGGATTTTTCTTTGAAAGACGATATAGTAGGTTAACAAAGTGTCATGCTAAGTAAGGGTAGAGTACGAACCAGCGCGAGGAAGGAGGGTAATTGCAACAATGTGAGCTATTACTCGATATTCAAACGATAGGTCTTTAGAACCTAGGTGGGAGGGGGAAAGATAGAGGGGTCAAGAGATAACTCGCGTTTGGCCTGATCAAAAGAGACTTCAAACTCAGAAGGCCAACCACTTTTTGAGGGGGGAAGAGGCCAGAGCAAGAGATTTGAAATATGGAGTAAAGATTTTCGTGATTAAAAAAATACGCTTATCAAGAACCAAAGATTCAACTTCACCAGGATTAGAAGAATGAAGGTTTGCATAAAAGAGACGAACAAGGGGTTCATAAGCCACCCTAGGAGTAGAAAAGATGTTTCCCCATCCTTGGAATTCATAAAAGGGGCTTAATGTGACAGTTTAGAGAAGAGATTAAGTCAAGATCGACAACTCTCCCATGCACAAGGGTTTTGGACTTGAAAGAGTAAAACAATTCTTCATGAGAAGAGTTTCATCAATCTACCTTCTCATCGAGTGAACTATCCAAATAGAACTTGAATTTCTTCTTGGAAGAACCACAGTTGCTAAAGTCACATGGAAGCTTTCCAAGAGATGATGCAGAGGACATCTGAGGGACGATTTCATCAATGAAATCAGAATCAACATAGACAGGGGATGAAACCTTCTCTTTTCCTTTGTTTTGAGTGCTTTTTTGGTAACAAGAGAGGATAGCTTTTGAGACTTAGCCATTAGAACAAACGAGTAGACAAGAAACAATAGAACAAGAAGAATGGGGAGTGCAAGATGTAGCTTAGAGAAGTGGAAAAGACGAAAAGTTTTGGACAGAGGCATTGAACTGACAATTGAAGCGACGGCTATAAGTAATGATGACTCCTCTTTTGAAGAGAGAGAGGCGACTAAAAACTACCAAAAATAAGGCTGGAAATAAGTTTAAGTGCATACATAATATTCGATACAACCAGATGAACTCATCGAAGAAGGGAAATAATTAATGCAAATAATGACTTCTCCGATATTCAAGGGATTTGCAATAATATTTAAGGAAGTTCTAAGAGTACAAAATCTTTCTTCCAGAAGAAGTTTAGTAAAAATATCAGCTAATTGAAAATTAGTACTAATAATTTTTTTTTCAATATCTCCGTTTAAAACATGATCACGAATGCTGAATGTCGATATGTTTAGCACGAGAATGATGCAGAGAATTTTTAGAAAGATAAATAGCACTAAAATTATCACACATAATGTTGACAGGTTTAAAATTTAATCCATAATCACTAAGTTGATGAACCATCCATAGAATTTGAACACAACATTGACCTATATCAATGTATTCAGCTTCAATGGTGGACAATGATACATATCCCTATTTTTTGCTATTTCGAATTTGATAAGTTCCACTGGTGCGTTTTCTATCATCTTTGTCACTTACATAATCAGCATCTAAAAAACCTTTAAGAAAAAAAGTATTTTCTTTTGGATACCATAAGACAAATGAGTTTGTGCCAAATAAGTATTTGATAATTCTTTTAACAGCAGTTAAATGAGATTCTTTTGGATCTAACTGAAACCTTGCATGCCTGCACACACTAAACATAATATCTGGTTGACTTGTAGATAAATAAAGTAGAGAGCCAATCATACCTCGATATTTGATTTGATCAACATTTTTCCACCTTCATCCTTATCTAATGAGCATATGGAGCTCATTGGAGTTCCCAAGGACTTTGAATTTGACATCCCAAATTTATGGATTAATTCCTTGTAATATTTACTTTGACAAAGAAATATACCTTTATCTGTTTGATGAATTTGTAGTCCAAGGAAAAAGGTTAATTCTCCCATTATACTCATCTCAAATTTGCTTTGCATAAGAGCAGAGAATTCTTCATACAAAGAGATATAAGTACTACCAAATATTATATAATCAACATAGATCTATATTATAAAATTTTCAGAGACGGAATTTTAAATAAATAGGGTAGTATCAATTTTTCCTCTTGAAAAATTGTGCTTTGTAAGAAAAGTACTTAGTCTATCATACCAAGCACGGGGTGCTTGTTTGAGACCATATAGAGCTTTTGACAATTTAAAAATATGATAAGGAAATTTAGCATCTTCAAAATCAGGGGGTTGTTTAACAAAAACTTCTTCTTTAATAAAACCATTTAAAAAAGTGCTTTTAACATCCATTTGAAATAATTTGAAATCTTTGTGAGCAGCATAAGCAAGTAATAATCTAATTGATTTTAACCTTGCAACAGGTGCAAAAGTTCATCGTAGTCTCTCCCTTCTTGTTGAGAATAACCTTGTGCAACCAATCGAGCTTTGTTTCTTACCACCTTTCCACTTTCATCAAGCTTATTTCTGAAAACCCATTTTGTTTCGATGATAGACTTCTTTTCAGGTCTTGGAACAAGAGTCCATACTTGATTTTTCTCAAATTGGTCAAGCTCCTCTTTCATTGCCTTTATCCAGTGATCATTAGTAAGAGCTTCATCAATTTTTTTGGGCTCAAATTGAGAAATGAGAGCAATGTTTGATTCAATGTTTAATTAATTTCTTCTAGATGCCCGAGTCTTCATCCCTTCATTTTGATTTACAATGATGAATTTGTTTGGATATTTGGTTCACTTCTCCATTCATTTGAAACAATTTCAGTTGCTTTATCAATAATCAACTCTTTTTTGGATTTATCATCTTTTGAAGTTGTTTCTTTGTGAACTGTTGTCATCAGTTGACTATCATCATCATCGGTACTAAATCTTTTCTCAATAGATTTGTTAATATCATCAAACACAACATGAGCATATTCTTCAATATTTAAAGTTCGTTTATTAAAAATTCTATAAGATCTACTAGAGTTAGAGTAGCCAAGAAATATACCTTCGTCACTGCGAGCATCAAACTTACCAATATTGTTCTTTCCATTATTGTGAATGAAACACTTACATCCAAATGGATGAAAGTATCCGATATTTGGCTTTTTTTCATTCCATAATTCATAAGGAGTCTTCTTGAGAATTGGTTGAATCAAACAAAGGTTTAGTATATGACAAGTAGTGCTTCCTGCTTCATCCCACCAAAACCTATATGGAAGGGGGTGTTCAACAATCATTGTTCTTGCCATTTATGCAATGACCTTCAGGTCATTTTCGTCCTTTTCAATTCTTTCAGCATTTAGAGCTTTCCTGTAGTGACTCCAAGCCATTTATAACTTGCTGACACTGACAGTTCGATCTCCTGATCGTTCGATTGGGTTTTTTGCTCGATTCCCTATTCTGGAGCTATGAGACTTTGAACGGTTGACTTTGGTAAAAAATCTAGGAAGATGACCTCAGAATAAAATTCTGATGGTTACATCATCTCCGGAATGGCCAAATTAGACTGGTAGCATAGTCAGCACGAGTATTGAGGCAATCAATACGAGTTTGGGGCCATTTGACACTTTAGCCTTTGATATTTGGCCTAAGGTTGACTTTGGTCAACATTCTTAGATAACATGCTCGGTTGAAATTTTGTCTGCTCGTTAGCTCTGAATTGTCGTGTTTGGTCTAGAACTCCCTTCCATTTATGTTCGGAGGCTTCTGGTCTCATTTTGAGCCTCCTTGTAGAATTGGCAAAATTTATGCTTGGGTGTGGGATCCACTTTTTATCGAGATGACCTCGGATAAGAATTTTGACTGCACTGTTGAGTCTAGAACATTGAATTTTGTGGGGGTAGCATAGTTCGTTTGCACACATGGGATTTTGAACGAATCCCAAGCACCCCGTCGAAGGCTTGACCATTTCCAAAACTCAACTAGTATGGCTTAGTTTGGTGCCATCGCTAGAGAGGCCCTTGGTCACTAAAGCGACCTTCGCTAAAGTGACTAGGGCATCGCTAAAGCGATGGTCAACCATAGGCTGCTGTCGCTTAAGCGACATAGGTCGCTTTAGCGACATAGGTCGCTTTAGTGAGGCCCGCCTTTTGGGTGAGGCTCGCTTAAGCGACCTTTGGGTTCGCTTTTGCAATATCAGAGGGTCACTTTAAGACCTGTTTTCAACATTTTTCCTCAAACCTCAAAATGTAATTTCTTAAGAGTGGGAGCTCCAATTGAGGCGATTTCAAGTTCGGAGTATTCGTGGTGATCTTGGCTATACATAAGAGTGTTTGGTGAGCTTTGGAAAGCATTATAATGCGGTAATTACTTGCCCAATGGGGCTGCCCAAGCTTAGTTAGGGATTTAATGGTGAAATTATTTATTGGGTTGTTTTCTCTAATTTTGAGCATCAAGTTGTAATCAATTTTGGGATACACGCTCAATAATGCATTTAGGTCCTTTTCACAATGTCATTTTTGGGATCCCCATCACGGGTCCCACAATCCTATTTTAGACCTAATTTTGGATCCGTCTTCAAAATATATGAGTGTAGTGTCAAAATGTTCATATTGATGAGATGATCAATATTTTAATAGAATGGAGGCATTTGAAGTCAGTTTGGAGTAAAAAGATATCGGGAAGTGGACTTGGAGCAAACGTATTTGGCTTGGAGGTAGGCTACAGTCTTCTTTCTTTTGATTGATTTTCATGAGGTATTGTTTAGTATAAATTACATGTGGTTTAAATTGTATGTGATGGGTTAGGTTTGATTCCTAAATTCTTGGTTCTTTATTCCGGTGTGAACCTTAGGCTAGGTTGCCTTATGAGACTTACAGTCCAGTTGGTGAGATTAATGATTATGCCTTAGTTTGGCCTTGGTTAGACCATTTTAGGTAGCTTGTTTGGTTTATAATGATTGGCGGAGTTGCACCTTAGGATTGATTTCGGGATGAAACTTAGTTGATGTAGCCATTGTTAGCCAGAGGTTATGAGACTTAGTGTCCTTTACTATTATAACATCTATCTTGAAGCCTTGGTGTAGAGATTTCCACCCGGTTAGGCTTGTGAATTGTTGTTGGATCCCATTTCTGGATTTAGAGCTAGAATCCCCTATGCTTTCCTATTGCCATTTGGCGGGGCTATCTGTGGTTACAAATCTCGAAGTGATATGTCCCAGGTGGATCTGAAGGTATTAATTGTCTAACTGAGCACCTGTTTCCTCATTTTCCTCCTCCTTGTTACCTAGATAGGTTTGAGTTCCCTTTTGGGCTGTGTGATTGAGTTAGAGGAGTAAATTTGAGCTTTAGGCCTTGATTAGAGGCTGATTGTATTTGTGAGCCTTGTTTGTTTGCTCTAAAGGGTAAGGTGCTTATGGAGTCATTATTGTACGTGATTGTGCGTGTTGTTTGGGTGCTGGTGATGGTATGCATTGCATTGGATCATTATTTTCTCACGAATGTAGTCGACCCCAGTGCATGCATTAGTTCTTGGCATTAATTTGAGAAAGCTGGATTGTAACCCAAACTATTTTATACTAATTTTTTAATGGGGGTTGTACTTCCCTTTATTACTATTATTTTTAATAGACTCCGGCATCGAAGATGCGCTTATTTTATGATATTGATTCGAGGCTCGAGGATGTGCTTTTTTTATTTTATTGAGTCGAGGCATCGAGGATGCGCTCATTTTATGATACTAGCCCAGTCATAGAGATTTCCAACCCTTTTTATACTGATTTGATTATTTATCTCCAGTCACCGCAACGGAGCAGATCTTGATGATCGGATATACAGATTGATATAAGTCCTGGATTGGGACTAGGAAGGTATATGGGGGCATTCCCGAACCCCCCATGGTGTTCCCATAAAGGCACATGGGTCCTACTTCCTGATCAGGACTGGTTTTACTGCATTACTCTCATTCATATATGCATTGTTTATCACTAGCATAGTTGTTTGTACCTGTTGGTAGTATGGGATGCTATGCGGGTTTATCTGTTTGTGAGTGAACTTTCTGGGCACACAGGGGCTCGGGAGGTATTGTCTTACTATTTGCGAACTTGTGACAGTATATAAGGTGGTCTCTTGTTTGAAGGTAGTTACTGCCATTATTCTTAGTTATCTATCTTTTTGTGTAGGGATTTAGTGATATGGTCCTTTGGGACTTTATGTGATATCTCTGTTTAGTTCTGTTAGTAGGTTGTCACTTAGTTATCCTCCTTCATAGTGGGTTGTCGTGTTTAGGTCTTGGGCTGACGCCACTAGGTACGTCCTTGCTTGTTTCTTATTTTCTCTCTCTTTCTTATATTTGATGTTTCTTATTGAAGGTTTTCATATTATTCCTTTTAGTTCTTGTGATATATACTCCCTACTTACACGTTCTTTATACTTGCTTTATTTATGGAGCTCAGTCGGCCGATGCAAATTGAGTGCCACTTGTTGGTACTCATACTACACTTTTACACTCTGCAGATCATAGTATGGGTTTTCACTATTGATTGGATATCGTGTCGAGCAACTCTTAGATTTTGGATACTTGAGTGAACTCTTGGCATTCAGAATTGCCTATCTCCTACTATTTTAGCTTGGTCTAGTCTTTATTTGGTACTCGAAGACAGTTTGTAATACCATAATCATAATCATCATCATGATTATGATCATCATCATCATGATTATGATTATGATCATGATTATGATTATGATTATTATGATGATTATTATGATTATTATATTCGCTTCTTCCTTTTTTCTTGTGATGGTTCGTTGCCCATGGTTTCGGACTGTGAGGCTAGGCTTACCTATTAGTGGATTAATTGTAGGTGCCATCATTACTTGAGAAATCGGGCTATGACAATGTCCTAGAGAGTTCTGTTTTTTCTTTCAACAGCTCCATTTTGCTGAGGAGAGCGAGGTGCTGAGAATTTGTAAGAGAATCCTTTCCCATTGCAAAAATCTTCAAACTATTTATTTTTAAATTCCCCTCTATGATCACTTCTTATTGAGATGATGTAGTAACCTTTATCTCTTTGAATTTTTTAACAAATGAACTCAAATTTTTTGAAGGTATCATCTTTGTGAGAAAGAAACATAACCCATGTAAAACGAGAATAATCATCAACAATAACGAACGCATTTCCTCCATGCTTGCAGTTCAGGTGGGGCCAAAAAGATCCATGTGAAGAAGTTGTAATGCCTTACTTGTAGTTACAACATCTTTTGTAGGAAAAGATTTTCTTGTTTGTTTTCCCATCTGACAAGCATCACATATGTGATCTTTGGTGTAGTCTAGCCTGGGTAGACCAAAAACTAGCTTTTTTTGCCAGTTTCTCTATTAATCTCATGCTTGCATGTCCCAATTTATTGTGCCATATCCAAGGATCTTCAACCATTGAATCAAGACATAGATATTCTCCTGAACTCCTAACAGAGTCTAGAATGTAGACATTTTTCTCCCTGCTTCCTTGTAGAAGATTTTTCCCAATAGATTTCTCTATCAAGGATCCAATCTTTCTAAATCTTATTTCTAGATCTTAGTCACATAGCTGACTAATACTTAGAAGATTATACTTTAGTCCTCTTATAAGATAAACAAGTGTAATATCACAAGATTCATTAAAAGATATAGTGCCTATGCTATTGACAATTCCTTTTCAGTTGTCACCAAATCGAATGTTTCCACCTTTATAATCAACAATACATTTGAACAGATTTTTGTCTTCTGTCATATGATTTGAACACGCGCTATTCAAGTACCATTTTCCTTTTGATTTTCTATGGTGTTCCTGCATGCACATATAATTACTTTCTTTTAGGTACCCAAGCTTTCTTGGGTCCTTTGGGGTTAGAGTTATCATAATTCTTAGGTCTTCAAATCCATTTTGAAGTTTCATCATTTCTAAACATGCAATTGTATGATATGTGACAAGATTTGCCACAGTAATAGCAGCTTTTTGAAAAAGTTTCATTTGAAAGAGATTTAGAGCTGCTTGATTTAAAAACAGTTGACTTATCTGATAAAGAAGATTCATTACAACTGAGATAACTTCTACTTGAACAAAAAATTGATTTTTTTGTAAAATCTATCAGATTATTTTGATTTGGAAGAACTAGGATTTCTTGAGAATAATTCAACATAGATTTTAAATTTTTTATTTCTTCATAAAGGAGATCCTTTTCAACTTCGCAAACTTCCAGTATAATTTTCAAACTTTTCTTTCTAGTTTGAATGTTTCTAAAATCAGAAAACATATGATTTAGGTCAAAAATAGCGTGATCCAACAATTTTTTTAATTCAATGCAATTAAAACATATCTCAGTATTGGAGTCTTCAATTGCCATGGAACACATGTTTCCAATTTCATCATTTTCATTTTCTGAAACATCATTTTCACTACAACTACTTAGAGCTCGATTTTCTGAACTCCTTTGGAGTTGTTTTTCTTTACTTCAGGACATTTACTAGCAATGTGTCCATGTTTTCCACATCCATAACATTTGTCATTGTTTCTACTTTGATACGTTATGTACTTACATTTAGAGAAGCCTCTGCCTCTTCTGCCGTTCCTGGATTTTTTGAAGGTTTCCATGACTGATCTGGTGATAAGAGAAACTTCGTCTTCTCCAATTTCTTCTTCTTCTTTGTCTTCTTCAACAACTTTGAAGGCTACCTTCTTTTTCTTATTTTCTTTTTGACTTTCCTTGTTTAGATGAGTTTTCTCGAAGGCTATAAGATCTTCCCTAACCTCATCATAGGTCAAAGTGTTTAAGATCATGCTTTCAAGGAAAACAACCTTGGCATGCCATTTAGGTGTAATCTTCTTAAGATCTCTTCTTATGTGCTCGATCTGAGGATATATTTTTCTAGTAACTTTGAGTTCCCGAATGATTTTGCTGAGACGCGCAAACATGCTTTCAATAGATTCTCCTTCCTTCATATGAAATAATTCATACTCATATACTAGTAGATCGATGATAGTTTCCTTCACCTTGTCAGTTCCTTCATAAGTGACCTCAAACTTGTCCCACATTTCTTTGGCAGTCTAACAACAAGGTATTTTTTCATATTCTTCACCACTGATTGCACTATGGAGGACATTTTTTGCTTTGGAGTTTATTTGAATTATTTTCATCTGCTCATCTGTATAGTTCTCCAAACTTGAAATAGTAGATGCTTGACTGTCATCTGATTTCTTTGTTACATGAATAGGAATATCCCTAAGTTTGATAACTCTCCAAACCTTCACATCATACGACTATACGACTTGATGAAGGATTCAATTATGATTTTCCAGTGAGAAAAATGTTTTCCCTTGAAGTATGGTGGTTTAGTTTGAGAAGTTCCTTCTTGAAGCAAAGAGCCCATAATTTGTTGAGCCATGATCTATCCTCAGATATTGTTAAGCAGTTGTATGTGACGCCTTGCTCTGATACCAATTAAAAGTGCAGGGGGGGTGAATTGCTTCTTTTTATTTTTCTTTGTAATAGTCAAGTAATAAAGTTTAGTAGTCGACTGCAGTTGACAGAACTTATAATGAAAGTACAGGAAGTAAAACTTGATACAAGATATTTTATACTGGTTGGTATCCAATGTGGATCTTACTCCAATCCCTTTGTGTTGCAAGGGTGTTCTCTTCGTAGCCCTTTGATGTTTTGAATGAGTACATTATTTTAAGAGAATGTCCTATGACTACTCTCTATCTTTTCTCTCTTTTCTTTTTTCTTGATACAAAGCCTTACCAAAAATATTTTTCTCTCCTCTTTTTTTTGACTACACATTAAAACACTAAGTATTACAATGCTTGACAAAAGTAGAGCGAAGATGGTGAGATGATTCAGACTTGTTATTTATCAATATTTTCAGTAGCTCTCATATTTGTAGTGAGGAAGTCTAATCATTTCCTTTCAGAAGAGAAGCCAACCCAAGAGAATGATCCTTAGAAAAAGACAGTGATTGATCCTTTTTCCAAGAATAAGGTGAGGGCTTTTTCTTGATTGAAATCTTCTTTCTTGACTGTGAATTTTCCTCCTTGATATGGCTGGATTGATTCGATCGGCTTCTTTTATTTAAGGCATCTATTGGTTGTGTTTTATCTACTTGCTAATACACTTGATCTTCTCCAATCTTGATCTTTAATTAGTTCCTTTTATTGTGGCAGTATCTTTACTTAGATTCTTTATGGATCTCCTCCAATATTTGATCGTTAATTAGCTCCTCTAATTGTTGAAGATATCTCTTATCAAATTAGGGGGTGATCTTATCTTTAGCAAATGATTGATGCTTTCTTTTTTGTTGATTATCCTGCAAAGAACACAATTGTTTATCATCAAAAAATATGCACTATCACCCTCCAAGAATTTGGAGTGGAACTTGAAAGGTAGGTATTTCTTCCAAATTATATGCTGATTGTTTTGTATTACTAAATCTGTTGCATGTACACTAATCTTTTGCTGTGCCAAGATCATCTCCCCCCTCCTCAGAAATTCTTCTTTCAATATTATGTTGAGCTACCTTATGAAGATCCTCATCTCTGATAACTAAAGCCATGTCTGTAACACTTGTAATTATTTCTATATGTTTAGCTTTTGGTGATGCTCCATCTTTCATATGCATGAAATCCACTTCCCCAATGTTTATTGTCACTCTTGTCCTTAACACTGTCCTCCTCTATGCAGTTTGAGGTTCTAACAACATTCTCCTCAGCCCCCTTATTATACCATCATGTTGCTTATCTGAAAGAGTGCTATCAAATAACTCCTTTCCACCTTGTTGATCATCATAATTATCTTTATTACTGTCTCTTGCTATGAAGTTCTTTGTTATCCAGTCTTTAGTCGACTTGTACTGCTGATATATATTTTCCTTGCATGTTGGTTTTTCTTTGATGACAGCTTCATCATTCTTTGTTGCAAGTGGGTTTACTGCTGCATCACCCTGATCTTTGTCCTGCTCTCTTATCATGCAAGAAGAATGCTCATTGTTATGCTCCATCTCTTTGCTTTCACCCTCCCCATTTAAAGCTGCAAATGAGTTTCCTGTAATAATTCTTTCTCATCCTTTCTTTTGGTCTTCTTTTGCTACCTTGGAAAGGTCTTATTCGTGGGATGTCATCTCTTGAAATGCCTTCCTACGCTTATTATAAGTTTATTGTTCTGCTCGCCAGGTAACTCAATTCGATTATTTTCTTTAATATCTTCCTGTTGCACAAGTTTTCTAAGTTCAGGGCGCAACACCCTACAATCATTTTCATCATGTCCCTGTAACTTGCATTGTTTATAGTACTTTGCTAACAAGTCATACAGAATTTGAATTCTCTCCATTCTCGACTTTTTTGAATCTTTAATCACCATTTCTAACTCTACTGTTATAACCCGTATTTTGCGCATTTGGACATTTTGGGATAATTGTAATGAGTTAAGGACCATGCTATGTCTTGACCTTGTTTTACACATAAGTTGGATATGAAAATTTTGGAATTTGGAAATATTGAAAGAGGCTAAAGGCAAAATTGGAATTTCAAAAAAAAATGTTTCATGAATTACAAAAAAATAGAAACTAAGTGATTGGGCTTGGAAAAAAAATAAGAAAACAAGAGAGGCCCAACACAAGGAAAGGGCCCAAGTCTTGTAAAGTGAGCCCATTAGTTAAGTAGCCCTTATATATATATATATATATATATATGTTGATGACTTTTAGTCATCCTTATCCCTTAAGTTGCAAATTCTTCCAAAAGATTCAAGAAAATTCTAGAGAAAAGAAAGAAGAGAAGAGAAGAAACTAGAGAGGGAGAAAGCCACGATTTGGAGGGAAAAAAGGTGAGTTCTTCGTTTTTCTCCGTGAATTAATTATCTAGGGTATACCACGATGTTATGAAGGTGTTAGTAATGAAAATTTATGGTTTGGAGTAGCCCAAAATGTTACCAAACAGCCCCAAAGTTTCAGCTGCGCTAAGGAGGTTTCCGAGGCGCAATTTTGGCTAGTTTTGGCCAATTTTGGGTAAGGTAAGGTTTCTTCTTTAAATTTGGACTTTATGGGGTTGTTTTGAAGTGTATTAGGTACCTTGTATACTGCTTAAAGTATAAAAAAAATTGTGGATATGCTCGACGGTAGAAACAATCTAAATTGAAATCGTTATAGTTAAATTGTAGTCGAAAGGAGGCATTGTGCGGGTGAGGGCTGCTGCTGGTCGTGTGGTGGGGTATTGCAGGGCCTAAAAGTGTTATAAAGGAGGTGGGGGAGCTGCTGGTTGCAGCCACACGACCCCCGCTTCGTACGGTTAAAGGTTTTGCAAAATGGAAATTAGAAACTCTATTTTTGGTATCGTAGTTTGAAACTAGTTGTTTGGAGCTTGTATTGTGTAAGGTTGAAGTGATTTAATTGTAAATATGCTGCTAGTTGTTGTTGTTGGTATGGTGGTTCATATTGTGGCCGAGTTGGAATCTCGGGGATGTTGAAGTTGTAGGGGAAATGCTGTCCGATTTTTCGTAGCATCGGAACTAGTAACAAACTAGTCGGGGGGTAATGGATAAGGAAATGACTCCTATTAGTATTTGGTTGTGGAGTGGGATATTGGAAAGTGAAAGGCTATTAATCTTAGTATTACTTTCATGTCAATAGGTTAAGGAGGTATCAAGGCAAGCCGGATTTCTATTAATCCCAAAAAAGGTATGTAAAGCTATCTTCTTTTCTTTTGGCATGTCTTAGCCTTAAGTGATTGATATACGGAATGTGGGGATAATTCCATTCATAGAACTCCAAGTATGACTCATAAGTCTTATTCACTCCTCGATGGTAGAATTCCTATACTAGTTGAGTTATTGCCTCTCAAGGCTTCTATACGATGGAGAGTAGTAAGTATGTGAAGCTTCCTTTCTTCTCTTGGCATGTTTTTGGCATAAGTAAGTAAAGCTACCCTTCTTCTCTCTTGATATGTCTTTGACATAAGTTATGATGTTATGATAAAATATTTATGGTACCGAGTCCCGTGATGGGCCAAGTATGATATATGTTATTATCTAAGGATCGGGTCGTATGTTCCACGGCATATACTTATATGATGACTCCATAAGGGAAAATAAGAGAGAATGTAAAGACGTCCCTTCTTTCTTTCGGCATGGCTTAGTATTAAGTAAGGATTAATATGGGCCTTGAGGATGATTCATGATTTCTCTTCTAAGAGATTCTCCGGTAGTTAATGTTCTTGACTTTTATAAGTTATTTTTGTATCGTCTTGATTCATGCCTATGGTTTCTAAGGCTCTTTTGATATGATCAATAGTAATATTTGAGGAATGAGTGAAATGACTATCGTCTTGATTTTCAAATGACAATTCATCGTTACTACTTCATTGAGTCTTGGACAATGTTTTAAATTGCATATGGTTACTCACTACTCTACTCGTGTATACTGTAACTCTTTTATCACCGAGTCTCCGGCTGGGTAGGTAATCGTGCACAGTTCACTGCATTATCCACCGAGTCCCACACTAAAGGGCCGGGTACGCTATATGAGGAAATGATAATGCAATGACATAAATGACTCACTGAGTCCCTCACTAGAGGGCCGGGTACGTATGTATATATATATGATGATGATGTGAGGTGATAAGGTGATGATGGCGTCGGACCCTATGATAGTCCTACAGTTATGATTCACCGAGCCCCTGAAAGGGCTGGCTATATTGTATAGTATGAGCATGCATGTTCTTATGTTTCACAAGGTACAGGTACAGTGTTTTCTTACATGACGTATTTACCTCCCTGGCTCTCTTTATCTCAGATATGCTTCCAGTTATGCTTTATATACTTAGTACATATGTCGTACTGACCCCCTTTCTTCGGGGGGCTGCGTTCATGCCCGCAGGTACAGATACACATTCGGGGGATCCGTCAGCATAGGAGTTCCACTCAGTAGTCTAGAAGCGCTCCAATGTACCGGAGCCTAGTTTTGAATTAACCCTCGATGTATACATTTATTTGTTCATTGTACGGCGGGGGCCCTGTCCCGCCTTATGTTATTGTTCTTACTCTTAGAGGTCTGTAGACATATATGTGGGTTGTATATGTATGCGTGTAAGGTTGTGCCTATATGTTATGATAGCCTTGTCGGCTTATATATTATCTTGCCTGTTGATACGCCATGACTCAAATAGGGGACATGCTTACTTAGAGTTAGCAAGGGTGTACGCGAGTGTCCAGTTCGGGCACCCATCACGGCCTATGGGGTTGGGTCGTGACATCTACAAACTTTGGAAATTCTGACACCAAATCCACCTGAACTTTGACCCTTGCATAACTAGGTCAAGTTTTATTAATCGTGGCCATGTCAAGGTGTAATGGTTTCCCTACTTCTGATGCTAATGAGAAAATGGATTCTGTCATGCCTCTGGAGGGTACCCTAGACGTGGATGGCCTTCAAAGACTATTGCTGGTCCTCAACTAAACCAGTTAGTCCAATCACATGTTCATTCAATCATATTCTGTCAGCGAAAGACTCAACTCATTAAGAATACTACTCATAAATAAGACCAAAGGCCAATCATCTACCCAATCAACAACTAGTAAGAGTGAAACTAGTCAAAACGAAATGAATCAACATCATCATCAATCTAGTCTATGAAGTCTCTATCAACAATCTTAGTGGTGCTAATGAAAGGTATTAGGCTACCTCAAATCAAATGAAGAAAACTAAACTCAAAGCTTGAATGATAAATGTGGTAGCCTTCGGAAGCAGGGAGGAGTCACCAAATAGCTCAATGCAAATAGATCCTCAACGATGCATCTATTAATGATCTCTAGTACCTGTCTTTAGATCATGAAATAGTGCAGGCCCAAATGGACGTTAGTACATGAAACTACGATTATGTAAAATAGCATAATGGAACATGAATTAAGATAGAATCAGATCAACTCAGAGATTTCCAATCAGGAAGGTGAAAAACTCAATCAAGATATTATAAGTCTATAACAATAATAAGATTTATACAAAGACCAATCATATAAAATCCCATCCAACACATTCCATTCCAATCCAATCCAAATCAGAGTACTATCAAGACCAATATAAGAGTTTCTCTTACGCGACAACCATCACTTATAAGCCAGTGATAGTACAACAAGCTGACGTTATTGCCACGTCCATCCATTACCTTACTAGTGAAAGAACGAATCAACAATCATGGATCTATAACAAATCAATTTCTATCATGTCAGGACAATAATTTTGGAAACATCCAACTTTAACAGTTCCATCCTCTCCTACTTTTGGTAATGTAGTTATTGGGTTTGATTTATTACTTACTCTTACCCAATTCGGTGTTCGATACTCCTCCTATGATTCAAAGTTCATAATACAATCAATTCAAATCAAACCAAATCAGTAAGACTCTTTTGGACTCCTTTCCACTCATTCGTTCTATCAAATCAATTAGTTCAACCAATCAATTTCCCAATCATTTAGTTAAGAGAGGTTTTTAGACAATCATTTATGACAAAATTCAGCTGGTACCATTCAATAGGGTTCAATTATGAAGATATAGATAACTATCAAGTTTCATCAATACTACCTCATACTCACATCCCAATCACAATCATGCATTCATAAGTTCAAAGCTCTAGACTCAATCCTAAGGCATATACATCCAATATCATTCCAAATACTCTTAGGGTTTATGAAGTAACAAGTTTAAAAATTATTTGTTAATTTTTTATGAAATATTATGTAAAATATGTTAAATTTAAGGGAATTATCTGGAAACACAATCACGGGGACTCAAATCATTCATAAATGAACCTATCACAATCATGGAGAGCATGAAAGAACAATTTGAATGCTTTAGTTTAGCCTTACATACCTTAAAAGCTCCACAAATCTTGATGAAAAATCTTAACTTGAAGAAGACCAATCAAGAGACCCTTTTCTTGAAATTCTTGTATTCATTTTTCTTGGAAAACCTATGGTGAAGATTTAAGATTTCTCTTAGCGACTCATGAATAAATGAGGATATGGAAAACTTGAAATCTATGAAGAAGAACTTATCTTGTTGAAGAAACTTGAAAGAGAACCCTAACTCTTTCTCCTCTTCTTAGCCCTAGTTTCTTTTGCTTCAATGCGTTAAAAGTATAAGAAATGAGTTTAGAAACCCTTATAAGGTTGAAAAAACCCTATATCAATCGTGGGTTAAGTATTGGAGGGGTGGGGGAAAGATCGAAATGCTCCTCACTAAATTGAAAAACGTACAAAAAATACACATAAATCGCATTTCATGAATGCATTTTGTGAAAAAATGTAAATCGCATTTAATGAGCGAATTTTATGAATAAGGGATAAAATGAACTATGCTAGGGCAGGTCCGCGATGCGTACCTGTCTCGCACTTTTCTAGAATTACAAATTTTGGCCCAAAAAATTATTTTTTAATCAAGTTGGTCTAAAATTCAATCAAGACCACTTTTCCTTATGAGTTTTCCCCTTCATCGCTATTTCAGCCTTAGATTAGCCAAAAAAGTTAAGAATGATGGATTTTGCGAGCGTTCTTTCATTTAGGGGTATTTTTGTAATTTATTAGGTGTAACATTATCTCCCCATTAGAATCATTTGTCCTCGAATAAAGAGTAACTAGAAATGCACTTGAGGCATAAGTAGCAATCGAGACTCAATCAAATCTACCAATCTAGAAAATCAACTATTCAGACTAGAACAGAGGTAAGATCCATGTCCCCCTCCTTGTAAAAAAAAAGCTATTCAGACTCAAGAATAGACAAATCAGTTCAAGTTAAGAGTAGGGACATTACCTTCGATATTCTCATCATTAGGCATGAATAGAACATTGAAACTCTATCAATCGAATCACTCAAACATCTAGATCATCAACCGTCGAACTCAAGAAAGAAGACATCAACTCGAATCAAGAATAGGACGTTACGTTCAACATCATCGTTGATGGCATGAATCGAAGTGCATATTTGGTGTTCATATCATCCTCATAGAACAAACTATCCTTGATTTCAGCACTATCAATGGAAACTACCAATAAAGGATCTCCCAAGCACTCATTCGATCATCGAGACATGAAGCACCGAACAAATGGCGGCTAACTCAGAATGTAACTCCAATTCATGAGTGACATCTCCAATCCTCTTCACAATTTGGTAAGGCCAATATATTGGTGCCCAAGCTTCCCCTTATTTCCAATACTCATAACACCCTTCACATACATCCAATCATTCACCTTAAATTCCAAGTATTTTCCCCTCACCTCAATTTTCACACTCTCAGAAATGGTTTCCATTTCCTCCATAACTTGGTAAACTAAGTCTGGTCCAACCCACTCAAATATAGGGAATTCACTTGCCAGAAGACATTATAACAGGGAAGAGAAAAGAGCTACAAACCCGAATGCTCCCCTCAATATTCCTCTTACCAAGTTCAAGGTTAGCTCTAAGTCCTAGTTGCTAGTCCTAAGATGATCATACTTGTACAAATCTTACCCTCGAATTCATACTCTATATCTTTACAGGGACCTTTTACTTATAGATTACTACTCCTCCTCACCACTTCATACAAATACTCACAATCATCACCCAAAAGTCATCAATAGTCTACTACCATCACTCTCATAGTGACAACCAAACACTCAAGCCTATCACTCTAACCACCTCAACCAAATCTAAAAATTTTCAAGTCTACTTTAATACTTCTACCTCCATTATTGCATGAGTTGTTACCCAGAGACACACTAACATACTCTTACCTATCTATTGCATATCACAGGGTCTCATCTCGCTCATCTTCCACACCTTTATCCTTAACTAGACAAGTACAACACAACTATCATAATCAGGAAATACTCATTCTCCCCCATTCGTTCTCACTCAACTCAGTCTACTATCATCAACATCGCTATCAGGACTAGAAAAGAAGAATCACTGAAAAAGTTTAGAGCAAAAAGTCATAAGCACGATTCATTCAAGAAAGTCTAAACTGGGAACATCCATAATTAATATGATCTCTCTAGTCTTTCAGGTCCTATCATGAGTCCATGGATCTGTATATATTGTGAAACTCAAGTCATGTCTCATGCAACATAAGGCTGAAAACTCTTAAATTCATGAGATAAAATTAGGATTGCTGAATGAAATTATTAATTCTCATCCTCGAACTCAGCATGGATATGCATCAACATGGGAGGGAGGGGTGCATGGATCTAGGACATGGGCATAGTGCTCATACATATGGCAGGAATAGAGTATCACCTCGACTGAAGTGTTAGGAGTATCCTAGATGGAAAAACATTGATGTCTCATCCTAATCAACTCATCACTATCAAAGCTCACGACTTACTTTGGTTCATTACCTTATCGTATCCTCCTTAGATCAAAGGCCACCTCCTTAAGTCTGCGAACCAATTCTCTATACTTAGTTATAAGCACACTTCTCCATATGATAAAGATTCACTATTCACAAGAACACTTAAACTATCTAGTTATACTATACCTGAAGATACCAAACTGCTACTGGGCCTTATTCTAAGATACTTTCCTTAACTTCCTGCTATTATTGGCGTACACATCCACTTTTTCTAACTCTTATGATCTAACCTCTTCTCCCTAGCCTGCTAACACTCACTTTCAAGGTTCACATATTCCTAACTTAGTTGAAGGAAACTTGAACTATAACAAGAGACTCATCATTATTATATGCAACTCCCTTCGACACAATTCTTATGGATACTAAATAGAAAGACAAACTCATATCCAGCCCTCTCCACATTAGCAGCTAAAAAGGATACTAACTAGTCACCCAAAGCAACTCATAAAATTAGAGCCTCATACAACTCTATACTATTTCAAATACACATCTTAAGCCTCTTTTTATCAAATGACTTAATCTCAATTCACTATTTACATTTGAGGGTCACATACCCTCATTCGTAACACATACTCCTCGTAAGTTAATATCTTAATCTCTCGCATACGCCATGTCAAGCCTACTAAAATCAAATCTGAAAACTAGCACACACTCATAATGCTACACCCTCTTTCTTCTCACCACTCATCTCAAATTCAAGCTTAGGGTCTAGTACTAACACGCACATCACACACTTCTCGCATACTGTACCAACTTATAACTACTAGGTGAAATTAAGAAACACTCTCCAACTAATACCTCATGACAAGTAATCGATCATTATCTCACTGTCTGTCTAATTACAATTTATCACCTCGTCTCTTTTCTTAACGTAGGTACTATTTACCAATTCATTACACTTCATTGTCTAGTTATATTCTTATCCCTTTAGATAAAACAGGGCACTCTCTCTTCAAAATCATAAGCCTTGCTTATATCTATGTAACATCTCTTAAAAACGTTGTATATGATATTCCAATTCTCGATGAAAATAATATAGCTTCTGTATTTTGGGTATAACTTTTAATAGGATGGTCCAAATTAGGTGATTCAAATTTCTAAATAACCCGAACATCATTACCTAAATTTTTGTGAAGACCATATTTTATGTTTCGGAGGTTAAGTAGGTCAACTAAATTAATTTTTGCAAGACAAGGTGTTGTGATGAAATGGAGTATTTGTAGAAGAAAATTCATATCTCATTGTAGGTGCTCTAAATTGGTTGATTCTTAAATGACTTGAAAGTAGGCTTCTAGAGCAACAATTCATATTAAGATACCAAATCCTAATGAGAAAGTTATCTTTTTCAAACGCAGCTCCAAAAAAGAGTATTCCATTAAAAGAAGGTTCATCTCACCAATCATGGAAAGATCTAAATCCATTTGACATAATCCATGACATCAATAATCCTCCATTTGACATCACCCATGACATCATAATATTCCATTAAATTTTTAGATTTTTTTTATAATTATTTTAATTATTTTTAGGTCCCTCCTTCACACCTATAAATATCCACCTTATTTCATTATTTTGTTCATCAAGCATTCTCAAGCAACTCTTCTCTCTATACACTCCTTTACTCATTCTCAAAATATAGTTTTAGTTCTTAGTAGTGTAGAAATACTATTTCGATGATTCATATACTCCAGATAGTATACAAAATGCTCTGGCGAGGAGAAAATACTAGGATTCAAGATTGTTTATTAAGTCCTTCGATTCTGAGTAACGCTTTGGATTCCAGGTATGTAAGGCTTCAATAAGAGTATTCCTTCCACTCTCATGCCTAAAGTATTTTGATTATATGATTAATTATGTTTATTTTCTTTAAGCTTTACTCTAAGTTATGTAGGTATTTAATCGCGGGTTCTTCCACCCATGTAGTCCAAAAACTCTTTCAATTAAATCTCTTGATTTCAAGTAATATGTTTTTATGGGTAATTCTTATTTTTACTTAATAGCATAAATCATGGTTAAACTAATGATTATTGGTCTATTTTAATGCAACATGACTTCATATGTATGAATTGATGGTTTACAAGTAATTTTTCTATTTATTGCTTTAGAGGTTCTTGAAATTCATGGTAAGTTGTTTAAAGAATGATTTTTAATTAATGAATTTCAAATTATTTATGCATAGTTTCATTTACATACATGTTTAAAAGTTGAAGTGATTTAAACCCACCTAGTTTTACTATATTTTTAATAAAGTTTGACTTGAAAGCTTTGACTCTAAATAAATGTTTATGAAAGCAATGTCTATGATCAAAAGGGAGTCTTATAAAATAAAAGAATGATAAAATGCTATGAATGATGGATTCTTTATGATATAAGGACAATTCTTACATATTTGAATCACTAAAACTTTTAATGAGCTATTCCACCGAATATGATATTTTGAATTCTCAAGCTATATACTATGACTATTTTAAAGTATTAAACTATTCCGTGGGATTGACTTAGCACTGAATGGGGCATTGAGGTGGGATTCGGTAAGGAAATCCTAGTAGTAACTCCTTGTCTCATTAATTATGTGCCAACATAGGAGCCCTTGTAGGCTTAGGCTAATGGATCTATGAAAGCCCTTAAAGTTAAAGTTAAAGAAATAAATAAAGTTGACGGAGTTCTACCCGATAAGTAGTCTCTCCGGCCAACGTAGGGGTTATGTTGGATTCCATGTAATAGCTCGCATGGTCTTAAATGTCGATTATGGTCATTTTCCCACAAAATAAATGTTTTAAAGGATATC
Organism: Solanum dulcamara; assembly: GCF_947179165.1. Lineage (NCBI taxonomy): Eukaryota > Viridiplantae > Streptophyta > Magnoliopsida > Solanales > Solanaceae > Solanum > Solanum dulcamara. Next base: position 44,837,895 of record NC_077248.1, on the reverse strand, counting down.
TATATGATTGATTATGCATGCATTGCATTATGTTTCATATTACATAAATGTTTTACTGTTTCCTCAATGTTCATGCATTCTTATATACTTAGTACATTCAAAGTACTAACGCATACTCTTTTTCCTACATGATATCACCATGTAGGGACCGGTGCTCCTCCTCGTTCTCCCCCACGTGGCTAGTTGAGATTTTATTTGAAGACTACTTTTGGTGAGTTCTCATATTCTGGGAACAATACTCCTTTATCTCTTTAGTTTATGATATGTTGAGATCTTTAGACACTTACTATGATATTTATTTCTATTATGATTGAGGGTGAGATATGGACTTGTCTTATCCTCGTTAAATCTAAAAGTAAGAGGTATTATTGGACATATATAAGTTGAAGATTTACTATTATGATTTCTGCTTGTTTATTTATTGTCATTACCTATAAAAGGCTAAAAGAATGCTAAGAAGCTTGTTTAAGATACTTTTGGGTTTTTCATTCGCCATGTCACTTCTAGGACCTAGGCATCATGACAATCTATCATCTCATGACTACTCCTCCCTTCCATTCAACACATATACTAGGTTTTTACTAACAAAAGGACACCTCAACATAAAACTCCTCTCTTGGTTCAAGTATACTCTATCTCATTCTAACCTACAATTCTTCCTCTACCTTCTATAATGAAAGCTAGATGATTCTTACTGCATATTTAGTCAAATTCAAAGGACTTCTAACCCCATTGTTTACCCTATAAATACCTAACTCTAGGTACATGCCTCAATCAACCACCGTTCTCACTATTTGGTTTCTACTCCTCTAACTTTATTTTTCTAGCTTTAGGATCATTCTACGAATCATAGCTTACCATGCCTCAAATCACATTCCATCGGATGGTGACACTAATTATTTAGAGACATAACTTTCCTCTTGAGGGTAATATCTGAAGTAAGGTTTTAGATAAGAGAGTATGGAAATATATCTTGCTCTGGCTCAATGCGTGATTCATATGAATGAGGGTATATTCTTTCAAATCAATAGACTTGTGCACACTAATCGTTTCCTCTGAGGCTAGGTGCAGTGTCTTTAACCTCTAAATACTTTATTAGAAAGTAACTCATCAATAGGGATCTGAGCTTTACTATTTCAACCAACTTGAGTATGAGGGGTAGTCAAATGGATTTCAGCAATGAATGAATCAGAAGGGAACTTTTATAGAGTTAAACTCTATCGCACAAACTCAGAATATAAAAAAAGTGAAACAATTCCTAATGTCCTATAGCCTCCTGATTATAAGTGTGGTGCACGACACACCCATATGCAAGACTCTACTAGACACGGCTTTATAGACTCCCTAGGACACTTAAACTCTGTGCTTTGATACTAAGTTTATCACGCTCTGGGAGGGTACTTTAGACATGGACGACACTCGAAGACCATTGCTGATCCTTAAGCGAACTACTTAGTCCAATCACACATTCATTCCATCACATTATATCAATGAAAGACTCAACTCATTAAGCATACTACTCATAAATAAGGCCAAAGGCCAACCATCTATCCAATCAACAACTAGTAAAAGTGAAACAAGTCAAAATGAAATGAATCAACATCATCATCAATCTAATCTTTAAAGCCTCTGTCAACAATATTAGTGGTGCCAATGACAGGTTCATGGATTTCTTAAATCAAATGGTGAAAACTAGACTCAAAGCTTGAAAGATAAATGTGGTATCTTCTGAAAGTAGGGAGGACTGACCAAATAGCTTAATGCAAATAGATCCTCAACGATGCATCTATTGATGATCTCTAGTACCTATCTCTGCATCATGAAATGATGCATGCACAAATGGACGTTAGTACATGGAATGTATGAGTATGTAAAATAGCGGAATAAAATATGCATCAAGGTAGAATCAAATCAACTCAGAGATTTTCAATCGGGAAGGTGAATAACTCAATTAAGATAGTCTAAGTCTATAACAAGAATAAGATTTATTCAAAGACCAATTATATACAATCCCATCCAACCCATTCCATTCCAATCTAATCCAAATTAGAGTACTATCAAGACCTATATGGAAGTTTCTCTTACTCGACAACCATCACTTATGAGCTAGTGATAGTACAACAAGCCGACATTGTTGCCACGTCCTTCCTCTACCTTACCAGGGTAAGAATGAATCAACAATCATGGATCTATAACCAATCAATTCCTATCATGTCAGGACAATAATTTAGGAAACATCTAACTTTAACAGTTCAATCCTCTCCTACATTTGGCGACATAGTTATTGTGTTTGATTTATTACTTACTCTTACCCAATTCGGTGCTCGATACTCCTCCTATGACTTAAAGTTCATTATACAATCAATCCAAATCAAACCAAATAAGTAAGTCTCTTTTGGACTTCTTTCAACTCATCCGTTCTATCAAATCAATCAGTTCAACCAATCAATTTCCCAATCATTCTCAATAATTTAGTTAAGAGAGGTTTTTAGACAATAATTTATGACAACATTCAATTGGGACCATTCAATTGGGTTCAATTATGAAGATATGCAGGACTATTAAGTTTCATCAAGACTACCGTCATACTCACATTCCAATCACAATCATACATTTACAAGTTCAATTCTCTAGACTCAATCCTTAGGCATATACATCCACTATCAGTCCAAATACTCTTAGTGTTTATGAAGTAATAAGTTTAAAAATTATTTGTTCAAGAAACAAGTTTGTAGAAAACATCAATTACGTAGTATTATATAAAATATGTTAAAATTAAGGGAATTCTCTTGAAATACAATCATGGGGACTCAAATCATTTATAAATAAACCTATCACAATCATGGAGAACATGAAAGAACAATTTCCATGCTTTAGTTTAGCCTTACATACGTTAAAAGCTCATCAAATCTTGATGAAATATCTTACTTTAAGAAGAACAATCAAGAGACCCTTTTTTTTGAAATTCTTGGATTCGTTTACTTGGAAAGCCTATGGTAAAGATTTAAGATTTCTCTAAGCGACTCATGAATAGCTGAGGAAATATAGGGTTGAAAAACTTGAAATCTATGGAGAAGAACTTACCTTGTTGAAAAATCTTGAAAGAGAACCGTAGCTCTTTCTCCTCTTCTTAGCCCTAGTTTCTTTTACTTGAATGAGTTAAAAGTCTATGGAATGGATTTAAAAACCCTTATAAGGTCGAAAACACCCTATATCAATCATGAGTTAAGTATAGGTATAGTAGGGGAAAGATCGAAATGCCCCTCACTAAAATTACAAAACATACGAAAAATACACGTAAGTCCCATTCCACAAATGTGTTTTATGAGAAAAATGTAAATCACATTTAATGAATGTGTTTTGTGAATAAGGGATAAAACGAACTATGCTGGGGCAGTTCCGTGATGCATACTTCTCGCGAACTTTTCTGGAATTATAAATTTTGGCTCGAAAAATTATCTTTTGATCCGGCTGACCTAAAATTCAATTCAGACCACTTTCCCACATGATTTCCCCCTAATCTATATTCCAGTCTCAGATTGGCCGAAATAAATAAGGATAATGCATTGTGCGAGCGCTCTTTCGTCTAGGGGTATTTTGGTAATTTTACTGGGTGTAATAGATTCCCTAATAAAGATGGTCGGTTTTAAATCCAAAAAAGATATGTATGTCATTGCTAGTGTTGTCTCTGCCTCAACAATGAATCTAGCATCATAAATAAGTGGCCTCATCATGTATGAATAACCATCCTTTGATAATATGTAAATAGCTAGGGGTTAGAAATCATATTAATAAAATCATCTTGTCTGCTGAATCACCTTAGTATGTGTCTATTCCTTAATAATCCTATTTTGCATTCCCCTTTCACATTACATTGTTTTGGTACTTGGATCCGTAACTCTTCAACATTTGGCCATCCATTGGAAAATTTCACCACTATAGCTTATTGAAGGTTCTCCAAAGTATTCATTCCATCAACTTCCTCTTGTCCACACCACCCTTGGAATACCGTCTTTGCAGCTAAATTTTTTAATAGGGATAGGTTCCACTACTGGCTTAGTGCCTACTTCTTCTTTATTTGTCTTGAGGATATCAACATATTGATCTAGTGCTATTGCACTTCCTGTATTAACATTCTCAATAGGAAAACTTGGCAAATATGGGATAGGTTTAGGCAAAATTAAAGGATTTCGAGCATTGGGATATAATAATAAAGGAAAAGAGATATCATATGAGAGAGGTATTACTGGTCCAACACTCGAGGTCGGCTGGCCGATTGCCATACTAGCTATTCCGGTGAAAAATCAGTATTAACTAGGGTTTTGTCTCATTCGCCGTTAGGGTTTGCTTTCCCTATTCACACCCTAAACATAAATCATCTCTCTAAAAGTTTTTTCTCAAAGGTCTTCTTCTTTCTCAACAAAGGTTCCAAGAAAATTCAAGTTCAAGTCTCCAATTCAAGTTCATCTAGGGCTTTAATAGTGTAAGGCATGTTGGAATTCATCCATGTATCCTTCCATCCATGGAGTCTCAAAGGTTTTCTCTCAAATTCTTCTTCTATGATTATTTCTAACCCCTAATTCTTATGAAATTTCATTGGATCAATACATTATGGTTTATCTCATTATCATTGATATAATTTTGCATCATTTAAATTAAACTACATGATTTTAAGTTGATTTTCATGGACCCATTCTTTATACTATTTTCAAGGATGATTTTAAGGAATTAGGATCATGATTGATAAAGGATTTTTATGAATGATTATCAAGTACTTATGAATGACTCTTGAAAGTAATGAATGATGATGAATTATGATTTCAATGATATTTAAATCAAGTATAAAAGTTGTGATGGATTTTTCTCACACATTCATGTTAAATACGGTGAATGATTCTCTTACCGACTCATGAATTCATAAAGACGAAAGGTTTTATTTTATGAATCAACCATGCTAATGAGTTACTCTTATGATTATTTATGATGAGGATTGATATCTATTGTTATATTTCCTAATGAAGTTATGACTATGATTCATGACTTTCTGTTGGGATAATGACTAAAAAACCGAGAGGAATTTGAGGTGGGGTTAGGTCTGGAAGCTAAAAGAGTGACCCAAGGAAATCCTAAAAGAAACCTCTTGTCCCTAACTACGTTGCCCCCGTATATTTGCCAATATGGCCTAGCTAGTGGTTCCATAATTAGCTCAATGTTTACAAAGGTTCTCACAGAGTCTACCTTGACAAAGTAGCCTCTCTCTTCTCGATGCGGGAGATACATCGGATTTCATATTATAGCACAAATAGTCTTATATATCGGTTAAGGTCCTATCCTACACAAAGGTATATGATATGGTATAAGTGCTCATGATGTCTATGATGCATTGACCATATGATTATGATATTATTCAAATGTTTTCAAGTTTTACTCATGTTTTTAAGATATTGGTCATGCATCCCATCTTCATATTCTTTATGTCCTATGATCATTGTTCATGCATGTTCTCACATACTTAGTGCATTTCATGTACTAACATATATTTTTTGTCAAGATTGTATCATAATGTAGGGTCCGATGATCATCCCGAACCTTTCACTCATGCTAGAGTTTGAGCACTTTTCCTCATTATTGGTGAGTCATCATGATTCGAGGATGAGATATTTATCTTTTCAATGTTCTTATGACTTTCCTTTTATATATATTGGGTGAGGTAGTGTCACGACCTGATTTCTCGAGTCATGATGGTGCCTACTATGTCTCACTAGTAGGCAAGCCAACCCATATCCCAAAAATATAATTAATGGGATGTAAGGGCAGAAAAGCCAATATTCAACTAAAAATAGTAAGTTAATAACAGGAATCACAAATGAAAGAGTGGAAGAAAACCAAAACTATATACAAATAAATGATCACTTGTAGAACCTGGAAGTCACATGTACAGAGCTACTAACAAAATGTGTACAAGTCCCAAAAGTAGACCACAAAAACAAGATTGTCTGAAAAAGCTAAAGACAGGTCAATATATATAAAGAAGGAAATGGGTAAATCCAAGACATTGTATGCTCACCCTTGCCTCCAAATTAGACTGCAGCTGGCTCGAAATCAATGCTGGTGCTAGGACTTCATGATGTGAAGAATTCTTAAAATCAATGGTGAGTTTTAGTAAGGTGTACGTGAACGAAAAATATAGAACACATTTGAAGAAATACAATACTAACCCAGGTGAGTATAGAATTAAAAGGCAAAGAAAAGAAGGCAAGGTACACAATCAGTGTTGTTAAACTATGCAATGTCTCATGAAAAAGAAAGGTAAATTTAAATTCCTGTAGATTTTCAAAACATCAAATAAAGGGAAAATTCAAAAAATTGAAGAAATTTATATACTGAAATCCGGCTTAATAGAAGTGACACATCTAACTAAGATCATAGATATATACAGATATTCTCAGAACATGCAGTTGGAAAATTGTGGGTATTTCACTTTTATTCTTCTCTCTGCGGCAGATTAGCCTTAGTGACTTCATGGATACTTTTAGCATCGAAATTGTATAGTCAGTGATGTACTAATACAAAGAAAACTTACTTTGATTTACAAATAGACTTGAACATTTTGCATAAACAGTTATAGAGACAAATCACATCACATGGATCAAAAGGTAATATTAATATAATTTGATTTCCTTTAGCAACAAAAATGAGCTACTAGTTGGTAGACAGGACCAACTAAATATGATATCGAGACAAATCAAACCACCTGGATCCAAAGGAAAACATCAGATTTCCTTAAACAAAAAAAATGAGCTACCAGTTCGTTGATAGGACTCTACTCAATCGAATCATTCCTCTGCATCTTTGACAGTGTTAAAATCATGATGATGATGATCATGATGATGATGATGATGATGAACATGATGATGAACATAATAATAATAATAATAATAATAATAATAATAATAATAATAATAATAATAATAATGATGAACATAATAATAATAATAATGAACATAATAATAATAATAATGATGAACATAATAATAATAATAATGATGAACATAATAATAATAATAATGATGAACATATTCCTAGGATTACTAATTCTTCTTCTAGATTAACTAGATCTATGTCTTCTTACATTTCTCCTGCTAATTACTTAGTAGATATACCATCTAGGACATCTACTTCTCAGATTAGAGAAACTATTCCTCAAAGATTTGATCATATTATTATTGATAATAAAAATATTGCTAGAGGAGGAGGAGATTTAAGTGAACCGACAGATTCTGAAATGAATTTTCCAAATGGTTTAGATGGATAGTAAACCCATTGATTTTAGTCCGGGTTCACCGGCAAGAAAACAAATATCTGAAGAATTTTTTTGTACAAATTGGGAACCTTTTAGACAATGGTTTTTTCAATCATTTTCCCCAGAAGAAAAGAAATATTTTCAAGAAGATTTTTATACTGATTTAGCTAAGGAAAATATTTTATTATCATTTGTGCCTTGGTTCATGCTTAAATATGTAGGTCAATATTTATCTGTCATTGAACATGAATATAGATTATCTACTGGTGATATTGTTATTTCTTCCTTACCTCCCATGCAATCTTTTGAAGTCTATAAAGACGGGAAAACAATCAATTTTACTGCATTTGCTAAATTATTTAATGATAAAAATGCCTTAGTAAATTGTGAACATGTGAATTTATTATTAAAACAACAAAATTATGCTAATTATTATTTAAATGTTTTAGGTGAACATGTTATGTCTTTACATAAGCATCTTGATAATTCTTTAAAACAAATTAAGATTTTACAAGAAAAAATTGATTTATTTACAAACAAAAAAGAGAAAGGAGAACAAAAAATGGTTAGAAATACTTTACAACCACCTCCTAAAATTCCAGATTTCAAAACCGAATCTACAGAAGATATTGAACAACTTTTACGTGATAAATTAAAAAATATAGATTTGTCTTCTCATGTCAAAAACTTGGATTTAAAACCACAACCTGTGCTAACTGCAAAAGAAAATTTTTTTATTGATCAACGTGCCAAGCATGATTTTTCTGTAAATAGGATTAATACTAAATGGGCTAATAAACCCATTCAACGTATGTATTATTATAATAGGCCTACTCCTGTTGATGTTTTAAATGAAGAAAGAGAACATGTTTTTAATAATAGTTATAATTATCGTGAAATTTATGAATGGAATATTGATGGTTTTAATGATAAACAGATTTTCACCACTGTTCATAGAATGTTAATGTATAGTACAATTTCCAAAGTCAATAATAATGCTGATAAAGAAATTGCCTATATGATTGTGGCTGGATTTACTGGTCAGTTAAAAGGTTGGTGGGATAATTTTTTAAAAGAAGAACATCGTACTACTATTATGAACACTAAAACTGTTTCTAAATTAGAAGGCCAATTAGCCTATGAGACTACTAATGTTTCTACCTCTGAAAGCCAAGAGAGGGCCAATGCTGTTTATACTTTGGTCACTACTATGGTTGAACATTTTTGTGGTAGATGGACTGATGAAGCAGAAACGATTAGGACTACTTTACAAAATTTACGATGTAGACAATTGTCTGATTTTAGATGGTATAAAGATGTTTTTCTTAGTAGAGTTATGGAATTGCATGATTGTAGCCATGAACATTGGAAGTCTAAATTTATTGATGGATTGCCTTCTATTTTTGCTGAACGTGTTAGAAAAACTCTTCGAGGTACTGAAACCAAGATTCCTTATGAAAAACTTACTTATGGTAAGATTATCAGTATTTGTACTCAAGAAGGTTTGAATGTTTGTAATGATATTAAAATGAATTATCATATCAAGAAGAATAGATTAAATGAAAAACATCAATTGGGTGAATTTTGTGATCAATTTGCTTTTGATATGCCTACTATTGCTAGAAAGGGAAAAGACTATTCTTCTAAAGAGAAGTTTTACAAAAAATCTCGCAAAGTTAAGCGTCGTGATTTATCTAAAGCTGATTTAAAAGAGCTTCCTAAAAAATATAGGAAAATGTATAAGCGCAAAATGGGAAAGAAAGATTATAAGAAAAATATTAAATGTCATAAGTGTGGTAGATATGGTCATTATGCTAATGAATGTAAGACTCAGGAAAAAATTAAAGCATTAGATTTGGATGATAAATTAAAAGACTCTTTGTGCAAAATTCTTTTATATAATGAAGGTTCTCCTTCTGGTATTAATAAAACTAGTTCAGATTCTTCTTCTTATTCTTCTTCTTCTACTGAAGACCAAGTCAAAATTTTACAAAATGAAGATTTATATTCAGATTCTGATAGATCCTTTTCTGAAAATGAATGTGAACCCTGCCAAAAGGGTATGTCTTGTGAAAAAGATAATAGTTTGTATAATGTCACGACCCAAAAACTGAGGTCATGATGGCACACATCTCAAAACCCAATCTGATGTGTAACCCTAAAAATAAAATTCATACAAGACTTCCAAAGAGGAAAGTGATTCCACGATTTAAATAAAAAGAAAAAAAAACAATGAAGAAATTATCCCAAAACCTGGTGTCATAAGTATAAAGAGCATCTAATACAAGGTTCGAATCTGAAGATACAACATAAGTCTCTGAATGATACAAAAGACTGAAAAATAAAGATAGACTAGTGACGATCCGAATTCTGGGACCTCACCACTAATTTGAGAATTACACAATCCGCTAGAATATTAACTGCCACGTGGGGTACCCCGACTAGTATCTGCATCAAAAAGGGACACAGAAGTAGGGGTGAGTACAATTCACATGTACTCAGTAGGTTTTAGCTGACTGAGTATAAGGAATTAATCAAACCTATGAAATAAACTAAGGAACGCTTCCACCTGCATATAGAAAAGTCCCACTTCGGCATCGGTGCCGCCAGTTTATATATATAGTGGCACGAATAAAGTATAATAACAACTCATAATCATAATTAATCAAATAATTCAAGCAGCACAAATGTCAATGCAATGCAATGCAATATGATGATGCAATGATGTGGTGGTACGGTGGAATCAAGACTGTCGCACAGCCTGTCGTATACACCTGCCGAGCTGTGCTACCAAGCAGGACCCATGGGGGTCTCGCAGACCATATACCTCAATCACAATATCTCATTATCCTTGCCACCTCCTCGTGGTCAAGGGATCACAATGCATCCACTACCCTGCCGGAAAACTACCTCGGTCAGGGACTCAAGATACAAAGGTTGGGATCACAATGCATCCACTACCCTACCGGAAAACTGCCTCGGTCAGGGACTCAAGATACAAAGGTTTAAAGGTGTTTCATTTTCTTTCTCAAAAAGAATTTCCATATTTCTCAACTTCCCATGTTTCATGATGTGATGAATGAGGATGAATGCATCAAAACACATATGCATGGAAGTAATAATCAACTCACATGTGGTATAATGTTCAAAGTTCTCAAAACTTAACCTACACATGATATTCACCCTCAATAAATAGTAACGGGAAGAACACACTTTCATTTAAATATTCACCCCTTTCTCAACAATATTTCAATACTCAAGTATGCTCAAAACCCCCAACTCAATCTCTCAGGCGGCATCACAAGTCAAATAATATACTCAAGCCTCTCTCTTAGGCAAATCATAATTCACATGCTCTCAAAGCAAATAAGATAACAAATAAGGCCCCCACACGGGCTATGTAATACAAATAAACCCCGTCACGGCAACACATTAATAAATAAGCCTCCACACAGACATCATAATATATATAACATTCTCAACTCATACTACAACCCCATCCCAAAGTCTATAACATATGAATGATTAATTACCCCATCTCAATCTCAAAGAAAGATAGCCAAACCTACCTCAATTGCCGAAACCGCACTCGAATACCTCCACCGGACAAGTAACTCTCGAATTCAGCGCTCGGAATGACAACCCACTATCAACAATGAAACATACACGTCACAAGGAGTCCAATGACACCCATATTGATAGGTTTCGGAACCGGGGGTAAAATGGTCCAAAAATTAACTATTTTCGAAAAGGGTCAAATCTGTAAATTTATTGAACAATCCCATTCTATTGGTAATAAGGAACTCATGGTTGAAAAACCCATAAAAATAGAGCTCAAAACGAGTTGGAAATCACAATTTTCCTTAAATTCGGATTAGGGAAGAAACAAGGATTTTTGGGGTTTGAAACTAAAATTTAAGAGTTAAAATCGTCAAAAACTTAATGAAAAAGGAAGGTTTTAGGTCAAAAATCACTTACCCAACACTTTGCCTCGAAAATCTCTTCTCAAATCACCTCAAGGAGTTCAAGAACTCAAACAAATGTTGAAAAATATTGAAATGAGAAGAAAGGGGCATTTTCTGCCCAAAAAGTTACTGTTCACGCGTGTTACTGTTCACGCGTGTTTTGTACAAATTTACGAAAATCACCCTCAAGGTCATTACAATATCCACCACTAAAAAGGATGTTCGTCCTCGAACATAAGATAAAATAAAGTACCTGGGGTCTCAAAAAGCTGAGGGTATCGAGCCTGCATATCAGACTCTAACTCCCAAGTCGCCTCCTCAGTAGGCCGATGCTGCCACTGCACCTTGACCGAAGCGACCTCCTTGGTCCTGAGTCTACGAAGCCGCCTATCTAGAATAACTGTCGGCTCCTCCTCATAAGTCAAATCCGGACTCAACTCTACCGCATCATAAGAAATCATATGAGACTCATCCGGTATGTACTTGCGAAGCATGGAAACATGAAACACCGGATGGACAGCTGACAATTTAGGGGGTAAGGCCAACTTATACGCCACTCCACCTACTCTCCTCAGGATTTCAAACGGGCCAACAAACCTTGGGCTAAGCTTGCCCTTCTTTCCGAACCTCATCACACCCTTCATGGGCGATATTTTAAGCCACACGCAATCACCCACCATGAACTCTAAGGGACGAACCCTCCTATCAGCATAACTCTTCTGACAACTCTGAGCTGTCAATAGTCGACCCTGAATCAAACGTACCCGCTCCACAGCATCCCTAAGTAAGTCAGTATCCAATGCATCAACCGCAACAGAATCAAACCATCCAATGGGTGATCGACACCTACGACCATACAATGCCTCAAATGGTGCCATTTGAATGCTGGAGTGATAACTGTTATTATAGGCAAACTCTGCTAAGGGCAAGTGTTGGTCCCATCGGGCACCAAAATCAATCACACAGGCCCTAAGCATATCCTCCAACACCTGAATAGTCCGTTCAGACTGACCATCGGTTTGGGGATGAAATGCTGAACTCATCTCTAGTCGCGTACCCAAACCACGCTGTAATGCCTTCCAAAAGTGAGAGGTGAACACTGAACCCCGATCCGATACAATAGAGATAGGCACCCCATGCAGCCTAACAATCTCACGAAGATAGATCCTAGCTAACTGATCCGCATTGTAGCTAGTCTTCACCGGAAGGAAATGAGCTGATTTGGTCAATCGATCCACAATCACCCAGACAGAGTCATACTTACCCAATGCCATGGGTAATCCAGACACGAAGTCCATAGTGATACGCTCCCATTTCCACTCAGGAATGGGCATCCTTTGCATAGGACCACCCGATTTCTGATGCTCATACTTCACTTGTTGGCAATTTAAACACTTAGCCACAAAATCAATAATGTCTCTCTTCATGCCACACCATTAATAGTGTTGTTTCAAGTCATGAAACATCTTTGCCACTCCCGGGTGAATCGAATACTTGGAACAATGAGCCTCCTCCAATATCATACGTACCCATTCACTAACCTTGGGCACACAAATGCGACCATTAATCCTCAAAACTCCTTCCGAATCAAGAGAGGCTGATTTTGCTTCACCACTTAACACTTTGTCTCGAATGGCCCTCAACTTTTCATCTTCAAACTGGTGTGTACGAATCTGGTCCATCAAAGTAGACCTAGCCTCCACCAAGGCCAAAATACCATGATGTGTAGAAATATCAAGTCGGACCAACTGTCTAGCCAATGACTGAACCTCCAATGCCAAAGGCCTCTCCACAGCCTTAAGAAAGGCCAAACTACCCATGCTAGATGCTTTGCGACTCAGGGCATCCGCTACCACATTAGCTTTGCCCGGATGATAAAGTATGGTAATGTCATAGTCTTTCAATAACTCTAACCACCTACGCTGCCGCATGTTCAGATTCGGCTGAGAAAAGATATACTTAAGGCTACGGTGGTCAGTATAGACCTCGCAATGCACTCCATAGAGATAATGCCTCCACAACTTCAGAACAAACACCACTGCTGCTAACTCTAAGTCGTGGGTAGGATAGTTCTTCTCATGTACCTTCAACTGTCGAGAAGCATAAGCTATAACTCTACCTTTTTGCATCAATACACCACCCAAACCGACTCCCGAAGCATCACAAAACACAATAAATGCCACGCCCTCCTCGGGTAAGGCTAGAATAGGTGCTGAAGTCAATAATTCCTTGAGCTTTTGAAAGCTCGCCTCACACTCATCAGTCCACTGAAATGCCACGGTCTTTTGAGTTAGCCTAGTCAATGGGGGCTGCAATAAAAGAGAACCCTTGAATAAACCGACGATAGTAGCCTGCCAACCCAATAAAACTCCGAATCTTGGTAACCAAAGTAGGCCTAACCCAATCACGAACCGCTGCAACTTTGGCTGGATCAACCATAATACCATCCTTGGTCACTATATGACCCAAGAATGTCACGGACTCAAGCCAAAACTCACATTTGGAGAATTTTGCATACAACTTCTCCTCTCTCAATCTCTGAAGGACTGTCCTCAGGTGCCTAACATGATCCGCCTCATTCTTGGAATAAACCAAGATGTCATCAATAAACACGATCACAAACGAGTCCAAATAAGGTCGAAATACCCGGTTCATCAACTCCATAAAAGCAGCCGGGGCATTAGTCAACCCGAAGGACATAACCACAAACTCATAATGCCCATAACGAGTCCTGAATGCAGTCTTCGGGATATCAGATTCCCGAACTCTCAACTGATGGTAACCCGACCTCAAATCAATCTTTGATAACACCGATGCACCTTGAAGCTGGTCAAATAAATCATCAATGTGAGGGAGAGGATACTTGTTCTTGATAGTGACTTTGTTCAACTGTCGATAGTCAATACACATCCTCATAGTACCATCTTTCTTCTTCACAAATAAAACCGGTGCACCCCACGGTGATACACTAGGTCTAATAAACCCTTTCTTCAACAAATCTTCCAATTGTTCTTTCAACTCTTTCAATTCTGCCGGAGCCATCCGATAAGAAGAAATAGAGATGGGTTTAGTGTCATGCTCCAAATCAATCACAAAATCGATATCACGGTCAGGAGGAACTCCCGGCAAGTCTGTAGGAAATACATCCATAAACTCTCTCACCACCCTCGTAGTCTCTATATGAGATGACTCCGTGGTGAGATCACGTACATGAGCCAAATAAGACAAACAACCCTTATCCATCAAGCGACGAGCACGAATATAAGATATCACCCCCTTAGGGTATGAACTCGGATTACCCTTCCATACTAAGCTAGGTAAACCGGGATAAGCTAAGGTCACGGTCTTTGCATAACAATCTAATATAGCATGATAAGGAGATAACCAGTCCATACCCAGTATCACATCAAAATCAAGCATGTCTAATAAAATCAAGTCTGCACGGGTCTCTCTACCCGAAAATATCACCAAACATCCCTTGTATACCCGATCCACTACTAAAGATTCACCTATTGGGGTAGAAATAGTAATAGGCACAATAAGGGACTCACTCACATAATCAATACCCACATCAAAATAAGTCGACACATAAGAATAGGTAGACCCTGGGTCAAATAATACTGAAGCAGAACGATGGCAAACTGGAACAATACCTGTAATAACTGCATCAGAGGCTTCTGCCTCATATCTACCCGGTATAGCATAGCATAACTGACGGTCACCCTTAGCCTGCGAACCACCACGAGCACCACCTCGTACTCTACCCCTAGCACCATGGGTGCCACCTCTAGTATTCTGCGAAGAACCTCGAATAGTTGGAGCATCTATAGAATGAACAACTGGTTCCCCAGGCCGTCCATTAGAAGGAGCACGTTTGGGGCAATCTTGGGCCTTATGCCCAAACTCATCACACACATAACAACCTCGAGGACCTGAACTCCGTGGGGAATAACTAGAATTGTTAAAATGACCTCCGGAGCTCGAAGAACCCTGAATAGCTGCCTGGACTGGTCTGCCCTGATAACCATGGGTTCCTGAACCCGAATATTCTCTACCCTTGGAGGAATGATCGCTGAATTGACCCTGCCGACGGAACCTCTTGGTCCCGCCCTGTCTAGCACGTCGGATACTCTCTATCATCCTGGCATGATCAATAATACTCTGAAACGTACCCCCAGACAATACAAGAGAGGCTGTAGCCTCCTGGAGATAACCGGCGAATCCCTTCACTAGTTTGCGAATCCGCTCGAATTCGGTGGGAATACTCGACATAGCATAACGAGATAACTCATGGAAGCGAGTCTCGTACTCAGATACAGATAAGGAGCCCTGCTCCAGTCTGTCAAACTCATCCCTACGCTGATCACGAAGGCTATATGGCACAAATCTCTCAAGGAACACCTCAGTAAACTGTTCCCAACTCATCATAGGAGAACCAATAGGTCTACGAGCAAGAACTGACCTCCACCATTCTTTGGCCACTCCCGCAAATTGATATGAAGTGTAAGCAACTCCATGTGCCTCTAAAATGCCTAGGTTGAACAACCTATCTTGACACTCAGTCAAAAAGTCATAGGCTTTCTCTCCGGCTTTACCATCAAACCTTGGAGGTGCCAATCGAACGAACCTCTCAAAACTCTTCTGCTCAGCTACCGACATGGCAGCATTAGCAGAAACTGGCGGAGCTGCAAATCTCGGAGGTGCAATAGAAGGCATTGAAGATGAACCAGGAGTCTGAAATCCTACACTAGGCCCCTGAACTGGCGGTGTAGCACCAACTGTGATAGGAGAACCTATAGTACCTGAAATAATACCAGAGGTAGGAGCACCATCCAGTCTAGCCAATAATCGAACCAATAGCTCTTGAAGCATCGGAGTACTATCGGGAACCACAGGAGGCTGGGATGGCCTCTCCTCCTCAGTCTTCTGCTCTAAGTCATCCTCATGCTCATACATGGGCTCAGGTGATAGCTCTCTAGCTCGTCCACGAGCAGGTGCCGCTCCCCTTGCTCGGCCTCGTCCCCTGACTCCACCACGTCCTCTACCTCGCCCGCGTACTGGGGCTTGAGCAGCAGGTGCAGCCTCACCCTCAGTAATTGTGGCTCTAGTCCTCACCATCTGCGCAGAAGGAATAGATCAGAGGTATACAACACTTGATATGAATAAATCGCACGAAGGGAGTAAAAAGAAAGAAATTCTCCTATTAAGTATCTTGTAGCCTCTCGAAGATAAGTACGGACGTCTACGTACCGATCCGCAAGACTCTACTAGACACCCTGCTCTTTAACTTATAAGACCGGTGAACCTAGTGCTCTGATACCAATTGTCACGACCCAAAAACTGAGGTCATGATGGCACACATCTCAAAACCCAATCTGATGTGTAACCCTAAAAATAAAATTCATACAAGACTTCCAAAGAGGAAAGTGATTCCACGATTTAAATAAAAAGAAAAAAAAACAATGAAGAAATTATCCCAAAACCTGGTGTCATAAGTATAAAGAGCATCTAATACAAGGTTCGAATCTGAAGATACAACATAAGTCTCTGAATGATACAAAAGACTGAAAAATAAAGATAGACTAGTGACGATCCGAATTCTGGGACCTCACCACTAATTTGAGAATTACACAATCCGCTAGAATATTAACTGCCACGTGGGGTACCCCGACTAGTATCTGCATCAAAAAGGGACACAGAAGTAGGGGTGAGTACAATTCACATGTACTCAGTAGGTTTTAGCTGACTGAGTATAAGGAATTAATCAAACCTATGAAATAAACTAAGGAACGCTTCCACCTGCATATAGAAAAGTCCCACTTCGGCATCGGTGCCGCCAGTTTATATATATAGTGGCACGAATAAAGTATAATAACAACTCATAATCATAATTAATCAAATAATTCAAGCAGCACAAATGTCAATGCAATGCAATGCAATATGATGATGCAATGATGTGGTGGTACGGTGGAATCAAGACTGTCGCACAGCCTGTCGTATACACCTGCCGAGCTGTGCTACCAAGCAGGACCCATGGGGGTCTCGCAGACCATATACCTCAATCACAATATCTCATTATCCTTGCCACCTCCTCGTGGTCAAGGGATCACAATGCATCCACTACCCTGCCGGAAAACTACCTCGGTCAGGGACTCAAGATACAAAGGTTGGGATCACAATGCATCCACTACCCTACCGGAAAACTGCCTCGGTCAGGGACTCAAGATACAAAGGTTTAAAGGTGTTTCATTTTCTTTCTCAAAAAGAATTTCCATATTTCTCAACTTCCCATGTTTCATGATGTGATGAATGAGGATGAATGCATCAAAACACATATGCATGGAAGTAATAATCAACTCACATGTGGTATAATGTTCAAAGTTCTCAAAACTTAACCTACACATGATATTCACCCTCAATAAATAGTAACGGGAAGAACACACTTTCATTTAAATATTCACCCCTTTCTCAACAATATTTCAATACTCAAGTATGCTCAAAACCCCCAACTCAATCTCTCAGGCGGCATCACAAGTCAAATAATATACTCAAGCCTCTCTCTTAGGCAAATCATAATTCACATGCTCTCAAAGCAAATAAGATAACAAATAAGGCCCCCACACGGGCTATGTAATACAAATAAACCCCGTCACGGCAACACATTAATAAATAAGCCTCCACACGGACATCATAATATATATAACATTCTCAACTCATACTACAACCCCATCCCAAAGTCTATAACATATGAATGATTAATTACCCCATCTCAATCTCAAAGAAAGATAGCCAAACCTACCTCAATTGCCGAAACCGCACTCGAATACCTCCACCGGACAAGTAACTCTCGAATTCAGCGCTCGGAATGACAACCCACTATCAACAATGAAACATACACGTCACAAGGAGTCCAATGACACCCATATTGATAGGTTTCGGAACCGGGGGTAAAATGGTCCAAAAATTAACTATTTTCGAAAAGGGTCAAATCTGTAAATTTATTGAACAATCCCATTCTATTGGTAATAAGGAACTCATGGTTGAAAAACCCATAAAAATAGAGCTCAAAACGAGTTGGAAATCACAATTTTCCTTAAATTCGGATTAGGGAAGAAACAAGGATTTTTGGGGTTTGAAACTAAAATTTAAGAGTTAAAATCGTCAAAAACTTAATGAAAAAGGAAGGTTTTAGGTCAAAAATCACTTACCCAACACTTTGCCTCGAAAATCTCTTCTCAAATCACCTCAAGGAGTTCAAGAACTCAAACAAATGTTGAAAAATATTGAAATGAGAAGAAAGGGGCATTTTCTGCCCAAAAAGTTACTGTTCACGCGTGTTACTGTTCACGCGTGTTTTGTACAAATTTACGAAAATCACCCTCAAGGTCATTACATATAATCTGTTATCCAATTTTCAGGATTTTAATTTAACTGTTATAGATGATGATAAGATTTTTGATATTTTAAAGACTGTCAAAGATAAAGATTTAAGAAATAAGATTTTTGATACCATTTTTGATGAAGGTGCTAGTAGTAGCAAATTAGATGAAAAGCCTGTTGAGATTGTTAGACAACCTGCTTATTATTCTCTGACAGATATAAAACAGATTTTAAAACAAAGGGATTCCTTTTCAAAAGAGGTCACTACTTCTGATTTAAGACAAGAAATTAGTATTTTAAAAGAAGAAGTTATCCAGTTAAAAGCCCAAAACAAAATTATGGATAAAAGAATTTCAAGTCTTGAAGATTCTAGAACTTTTGACTTACTTTTACAGGCTAACAAATCTGATGAAGAGAATAAACAGATGATGCTAGAACCCAATTTACAAGATAATAATGAAGATTTTCTAAAAGTTATCAAGTTTGATGCAAATAGTGAATTTTTACAAAAACTTAGTATTATTACTTCACAAAAATTTTATATTAATATCACATTGCAAATAGATTATAATTTTAGAAAAGAATTTATTGCTTTATTTGATAGTGGTGCAGATGTTAATTGTGTACAAGAAGGAATTATTCCTTCTAGATATTTTCATAAAACTACTCATTGTTTAAGATCTGCTAATGGTAGTAGAATGAAATTACGTTATAAATTGCCTGAAGCATTTCTGTGTAATAATGGTATTTGTTTACCTCAAAGTTTCATGATTGTTGAAGATATTTCTTGCCCTATTATCTTAGGAGTGCCTTTTATGAATGCTATTTTTCCATTAAAATATTGGGATAATAATAAATTAATTGGGACTTACAAGAATAAAGATTTCCAATTAAATTTTATTACTAAGCCTTTTACAAAAACTATTAACCAGATTGTTGATAAATTGGTTTTAAAAAATCAACAAATCAATTTCATTAAACAAGAAATTTTTATATTAGAACTAGATGTTATTTTAAACAATCCTAAATTACAGGAAAAAATATCCTTGTTAAAAGCCCAATTTATTTCACAAATATGTGGTGAACATCCTAGTACTTTTTGGAATAGAAAAAAACATGTTGTTACTTTACCTTATGAAGATTCTTTTGATGAATTAAATATTCCAACAAAGGCTAGACCTTGTCAAATGAATTCTGATTATTTAGAACTTTGTAAAACAGAAATTGATAATTTGTTAAAAAAGAATTTGATTAGACATTCTAGTTCTGCATGGTCATGTACTGCTTTTTATGTTAATAAACATGGTGAACAAGAAAGAGGTGTTCTCAGACTAGTTATTAATTATAAACCCCTTAACAAAGTTTTAAAATGGATTAGATATCCCATTCCTAATAAAAAGGACTTATTAGACAGATTACATGATGCTATAATTTTTTCCAAGTTTGATTTAAAATCAGGTTACTGGCAAATACAGATTTCTGAGTCTGACAAATATAAGACTGCTTTTAATGTTCCTATGGGTCAATTTGAATGGAATGTTATGCCTTTTGGATTAAAGAATGCTCCTTCGGAATTTCAAAAAATTATGAATAATATTTTTATTCCTTATACTAATTTTATTATTGTCTACATTGATGATATTCTAGTATTTTCTAAAAATATTGATTCACATTTTAGACATTTAGAATTATTCCAAAAAATTGTTATTCAGAATGGGTTGGTAATTTCTCAACCAAAAATGTTTATTTTCCAAACAAATGTTAGATTTTTAGGACATAATATTGAAAAAGGTAAGATTAGTCCAATCAATAGAAGTATTGAATTTGCTTCCAAATTTCCTGATATCTTAACTGATAAAACCCAATTACAGAGATTTTTAGGAAGTTTAAATTATATTTCTCCTTTTGTTAAAAATTTGGTTACAGATACTGCTATTCTTTATGATAGATTAAAAAAGGAGCCTAAAGCTTGGAGTAATTTACATACTACTGCTGTTAAAAATATTAAATTGAAAGTTAGAGAATTACCTTGCTTAACTTTAGCAAATCCAAATTGGACAAAAACAGTTGAAACAGATGCTTCAGATATTGGTTATGGTGGTATTTTAACGCAGCATTCTCCTATTGATAAAAAAGATTTTATTATTCAATTTTATTCTGGTAAATGGAATACTAGTCAAAAGAATTATGCTACTGTGGCAAAAGAAATTTTAGCTATTGTTAAATGTGTATTAAAATTTCAGACTGATCTATATAATCAGAAATTTATTATTAAAACAGACTGTCAGGCTGCTAAATTTATGTTTAATAAAGATTGTAAGCATAATGTTTCAAAACAGATGTTTGCTAGATGGCAGGCATTATTAGCCCCTTTTGATTTTGACATTGAATATAAAAAGGGTATTGAAAATAGTTTGCCTGATTTTCTTACAAGAGAATATTTGAATTAGATATTTTTATGAACAGGATGCACCCTAACTGGTCCGGGTCCTCAAATAGAGGAAGAGCCCGAGGTGTCCAAAACCAAAATAGATTTCAGTCTTTGGGCCAGATTCCAGGCTCGAGCAGATTAATTGGAGGAATTTCTACTCCAGGAGCGTCGTCTTCTACAGTCGGCAATGCCGGTATTCGACCCTCCTTTGAAGATTATCAAAATTACTTAAATTTTATCAATGCCAGCAATGCTGGAACTACTGGGGGTAACAATGTTACCAGTCAACCCACCTCAGTTGAGGATCCTACAAATGAAGATTCTTTTGCCTCAATTATTGGAAAAAATGATAAAGAGATTTTTTGCACCAATCCTAAAAAGGAATTGATTTTACATGTTGATCCAAAAGATTTTCAATGGAAGACCAATCCATGGGTCGTGATGAAACGCTATTTAAGCAATGCATTATTTCCTATGCAAACTTACAAAACAAGATTACATTATGAAATGATTTTAACTACTACAGGGTCTGTGGAAATTACTCACAATAATACAGGAGGACCCAATAAATCATATTTTACATATTCTAAAATTATTATAAAAAAATTAATTTTACCAGAAGAATGGGGATTAAGTACTTTAAAAGATTCTCAGTACACTCATCCTATTGTTAAAACTAGTGTCAATTTTAATTATTGGGACTATGTTGATGCTTTTACCAAAACTCTGTATTATGAGAATGATGACCACAAACACTCGTGGTTCATAAAGATTTGTCCTCAAATTTTCAAAGCCACTGTAATTCCTACCTGGTTTGTGAAGTGGTGGTCCTATTTCGGCCCTACTAATTCAGTATTACCTTCATTCTTTTTGGACCAATTTACCTTATGGTTAGAGGCTACCCCAAAAATTTCTGAATTAGAAAAAGAAGACAGACTTTTCATAGGGACTCCATTGATGAACTTCTTTATGGAATTTTCTATCCCTTGGATTTTTAAATGGACTATTGAAGTTACTACAGATTCAGATGGTATGCCATGTATTTGTAGATTATTTCATACTAAATTCTGGTCAAAATTAGTTCAGAAAGACCAAAATGGGAAGATTTATGGACAAGATTTGTTAAATGATATTGGTGAAGCCATCATTAAATATGGCAGATTTGATAAAATCAAGATTCCAGAAGAAGAAAGTCATTTTGCCAAAATGACTAAAAAATTGCAGATTAAAAAGGGAGGATTATTGTCCCAAGAAGAACTTGTTACGGCCTACATGGAACAAGTAAAAAGAGATATTCAGCAACAATTTGGAACAGATGATGATGATTCCATGCCAGAAAATTCTGGAGAGGAGAATTTTTTTAATGATGCTCAAAGTCTACACAGTACAGCTTCCAGTGACATTCCAGATATTATTAAGAAGGCTGAAGAAGAGATTATGCAGTTCAAAAATAAAAAAAAATTTAAACGGACTGCATAAGAAAGCGACCGGCAGACAGAATGATGGCATAAACAGTAGATTTCACTGTGTCAACAGTTATTTCACTATTCAATCGTTGAAAATTGGATGGTAACTGTAGATTTTTACTATTCGGAACTGTGTACTTTTTGACATTTGCACATTTTACTGTGCACTTTTTCAATTATAAATGAATGCATTCTGCATTCATTTGGTTCCTAAGTTTTAGAACCCCTTTCTCTCTCTACTCTTAATACTCTCTACCTTCTCTCTACCTATAGTACTACTTAGTGTGTAATAGTTGTGAAATAAATAAAAGTTTGAAGTTTGCTGTAACAACCCCAGGCTACTGGTGGTCCTCCAGGTACTTATTTCTTTCTTCTTTATTATATTTTGCTTAACTTAGACCCATGATGGGCTAAGTATTTAAGTGTTAAATAATAACTTAAGAAGATTGTTAGAATATAAAATGGCAAAGACTCTAAAATAAGAGCTTTTCTTTAATGGGTTACGGTTTTGGTCAGGTTAAAGTTAAAATAATTTTATAGTAAACTAAGCTTAAACCATGGCATTGGTAAGCCCTAAAAGGGGTGTTCCTGACATGGTTAGTGATGGATTAATTGGGTTAAAACCTTGTAATTCCGTTGGTAAGTCCTGTATGGCTGATGATATCGCCTAGGGATGTTCCCGGTTGGGTTTTAAACGATTGATTCGTGGTTTACATAAAATAAATTTGACTTTGTAAAATTACCAGACTAAGTAAAATTTCCAATAACCCCTAAGGTCCTGCTCAACACTTGCAGAAAAATTATTTTCAAATAATACAGTCTCATTATTGTTGTCAGCAATACGACATCTAGGTGATAAAGTATACAAAGGTCGATACACAATTCTAGTGCAAATACAAATCACTTCCGTACCAGGTAAATAATTATAACCATTAATTTTGACATTCAGAATCAATGACTGTAAAACATTCACATCAGATAATGCAACATTTAAATTTGGATAAGCGTTAAAATAAACAGCACCATAAGCTAAACTAGATTGGATTGTACCAATTAAAGAATTATTCCAATTTAAATTTCTACCATCTCTTAAAGCAGCAATAAAAGATTCAGGCAAAAATCTTTATGAACCACGAGTGTTTGTGGTCATCATTCTCATAATACAGAGTTTTGGTAAAAGCATCCATGGAAGTATTCTAATAATTTATTATTAAGTTATTATTTAACACTTTCTGTTTAAAATTGTGTTAATGGATTGGTTTAAAAAACCAAAAATTATTAAAAATATGTTAAAAGAACAGATAGATTTACCTGTTAATCAAGATTTATTAAATACTTGGACTATTCCTAAAGTAGATGTGCAAACTATCTATAAATTAGGCACATTTGAAAGATTTGCTGGTAAGACAACTGTTAAAACTACCGAATTAAGTTTTACCATGGAAAAAGAGAGTGATATTTTCCATCTTTTTACTCAAGATGATATTGATTATTATAAACATAAAGATTTTAATTATTTACATATTGGATTAGTACAAGTTGCTTTTAAGCCTTTAACTTTAAAAGGTTTGCCTGAATCTTTTATTGCTGCTTTAAGAGATGGTAGAAATTTAAATTGGAATAATTCTTTAATTGGTACAATCCAATCTAGTTTAGCTTATGGTGTTGTTTATTTTAACGCTTATCCAAATTTAAATGTTGCATTATCTGATGTGAATGTTTTACAGTCATTGATTCTGAATGTCAAAATTAATGGTTATAATTATTTACCTGGTACGAAAGTGATTTGTATTTGCACTAGAATTGTGTATCGACCTTTGTATACTTTATCACCTAGATGTCGTATTGCTGACAACAATAATGAGACTGTATTATTTGAAAATAATTTTTCTAAATCTAAAATTATTACACGTAGATTAATTAAATGGGAAGAAATTAATTTCCCGGAAGAATGGATTATTGAGGAGGCTGCTGTCCCTCAAAATATTACTTGTGAAGATCTTGCTGAAATTTCTCAAACTTCAGATGGGACTGTTAGACTTCGTTTTAATGATGAACATATTCCTAGGATTACTAATTCTTCTTCTAGATTAACTAGATCTATGTCTTCTTACATTTCTCCTGCTAATTACTTAGTAGATATACCATCTAGGGCATCTACTTCTCAGATTAGAGAAACTATTCCTCAAAGATTTGATCATATTATTATTGATAATAAAAATATTGCTAGAGGAGGAGGAGATTTAAGTGAACCGACAGATTCTGAAATGAATTTTCCAAATGGTTTAGATGGATAGTAAACCCATTGATTTTAGTCCGGGTTCACCGGCAAGAAAACAAATATCTGAAGAATTTTTTTGTACAAATTGGGAACCTTTTAGACAATGGTTTTTTCAATCATTTTCCCCAGAAGAAAAGAAATATTTTCAAGAAGATTTTTATACTGATTTAGCTAAGGAAAATATTTTATTATCATTTGTGCCTTGGTTCATGCTTAAATATGTAGGTCAATATTTATCTGTCATTGAACATGAATATAGATTATCTACTGGTGATATTGTTATTTCTTCCTTACCTCCCATGCAATCTTTTGAAGTTTATAAAGACGGGAAAACAATCAATTTTACTGCATTTGCTAAATTATTTAATGATAAAAATGCCTTAGTAAATTGTGAACATGTGAATTTATTATTAAAACAGCAAAATTATGCTAATTATTATTTAAATATTTTAGGTGAACATGTTATGTCTTTACATAAGCATCTTGATAATTCTTTAAAACAAATTAAGATTTTACAAGAAAAAATTGATTTATTTACAAACAAAAAAGAGAAAGGAGAACAAAAAATTGTTAGAAATACTTTACAACCACCTCCTAAAATTCCAGATTTCAAAACCGAATCTACAGAAGATATTGAACAACTTTTACGTGATAAATTAAAAAATATAGATTTGTCTTCTCATGTCAAAAACTTGGATTTAAAACCACAACCTGTGCTAACTGCAAAAGAAATTTTTTTTATTGATCAACGTGCCAAGCATGATTTTTCTGTAAATAGGATTAATACTAAATGGGCTGATAAACCCATTCAACGTATGTATTATTATAATAGGCCTACTCCTGTTGATGTTTTAAATGAAGAAAGAGAACATGTTTTTAATAATAGTTATAATTATCGTGAAATTTATGAATGGAATATTGATGGTTTTAATGATAAACAGATTTTCACCACTGTTCATAGAATGTTAATGTATAGTACAATTTCCAAAGTCAATAATAATGCTGATAAAGAAATTGCCTATATGATTGTGGCTGGATTTACTGGTCAGTTAAAAGGTTGGTGGGATAATTTTTTAAAAGAAGAACATCGTACTACTATTATGAACACTAAAACTGTTTCTAAATTAGAAGGCCAATTAGCCTATGAGACTACTGATGTTTCTACCTCTGAAAGCCAAGAGAGGGCCAATGCTGTTTATACTTTGGTCACTACTATGGTTGAACATTTTTGTGGTAGATGGACTGATGAAGCAGAAACGATTAGGACTACTTTACAAAATTTACGATGTAGACAATTGTCTGATTTTAGATGGTATAAAGATGTTTTTCTTAGTAGAGTTATGGAATTGCATGATTGTAGCCATGAACATTGGAAGTCTAAATTTATTGATGGATTGCCTTCTATTTTTGCTGAACGTGTTAGAAAAACTCTTCGAGGTACTGAAACCAAGATCCCTTATGAAAAACTTACTTATGGTAAGATTATCAGTGTTTGTACTCAAGAAGGTTTGAATGTTTGTAATGATATTAAAATGAATTATCATATCAAGAAGAATAGATTAAATGAAAAACATCAATTGGGTGAATTTTGTGATCAATTTGCTTTTGATATGCCTACTATTGCTAGAAAGGGAAAAGACTATTCTTCTAAAGAGAAGTTTTACAAAAAATCTCGCAAAGTTAAGCGTCGTGATTTATCTAAAGCTGATTTAAAAGAGCTTCCTAAAAAATATAGGAAAATGTATAAGCGCAAAATGGGAAAGAAAGATTATAAGAAAAATATTAAATGCCATAAGTGTGGTAGATATGGTCATTATGCTAATGAATGTAAGACTCAGGAAAAAATTAAAGCATTAGATTTGGATGATAAATTAAAAGACTCTTTGTGCAAAATTCTTTTATATTCTGATAATGAAGGTTCTCCTTCTGGTATTAATAAAACTAGTTCAGATTCTTCTTCTTATTCTTCTTCTTCTACTGAAGACCAAGTCAAAATTTTACAAAATGAAGATTTATATTCAGATTCTGATAGATCCTTTTCTGAAAATGAATGTGAACCCTGCCAAAAGGGTATGTCTTGTGAAAAAAATAATAGTTTGTATAATCTGTTATCCAATTTTCAGGATTTTAATTTAACTGTTATAGATGATGATAAGATTTTTGATATTTTAAAGACTGTCAAAGATAAAGATTTAAGAAATAAGATTTTTGATACCATTTTTGATGAAGGTGCTAGTAGTAGCAAATTAGATGAAAAGCCTGTTGAGATTATTAGACAACCTGCTTATTATTCTATGGCAGATATAAAACAGATTTTAAAACAAAGGGATTCCTTTTCAAAAGAGGTCACTACTTCTGATTTAAGACAAGAAATTAGTATTTTAAAAGAAGAAGTTATCCAGTTAAAAGCCCAAAACAAAATTATGGATAAAAGAATTTCAAGTCTTGAAGATTCTAGAACTTTTGACTTACTTTTACAGGCTAACAAATCTGATGAAGAGAATAAACAGATGATGCTAGAACCCAATTTACAAGATAATAATGAAGATTTTCTAAAAGTTATCAAGTTTGATGCAAATAGTGAATTTTTACAAAAACTTAGTATTATTACTTCACAAAAATTTTATATTAATATCACATTGCAAATAGATTATAATTTTAGAAAAGAATTTATTGCTTTATTTGATAGTGGTGCAGATGTTAATTGTGTACAAGAAGGAATTATTCCTTCTAGATATTTTCATAAAACTACTCATTGTTTAAGATCTGCTAATGGTAGTAGAATGAAATTACGTTATAAATTGCCTGAAGCATTTCTGTGTAATAATGGTATTTGTTTACCTCAAAGTTTCATGATTGTTGAAGATATTTCTTGCCCTATTATCTTAGGAGTGCCTTTTATGAATGCTATTTTTCCATTAAAATATTGGGATAATAATAAATTAATTGGGACTTACAAGAATAAAGATTTCCAATTAAATTTTATTACTAAGCCTTTTACAAAAACTATTAACCAGATTGTTGATAAATTGGTTTTAAAAAATCAACAAATCAATTTCATTAAACAAGAAATTTTTATATTAGAACTAGATGTTATTTTAAACAATCCTAAATTACAGGAAAAAATATCCTTGTTAAAAACTCAATTTATTTCACAAATATGTGGTGAACATCCTAGTACTTTTTGGAATAGAAAAAAACATGTTGTTACTTTACCTTATGAAGATTCTTTTGATGAATTAAATATCCCAACAAAGGCTAGACCTTGTCAAATGAATTCTGATTATTTAGAACTTTGTAAAACAGAAATTGATAATTTGTTAAAAAAGAATTTGATTAGACATTCTAGTTCTGCATGGTCATGTACTGCTTTTTATGTTAATAAACATGGTGAACAAGAAAGAGGTGTTCTCAGACTAGTTATTAATTATAAACCCCTTAACAAAGTTTTAAAATGGATTAGATATCCCATTCCTAATAAAAAGGACTTATTAGACAGATTACATGATGCTATAATTTTTTCCAAGTTTGATTTAAAATCAGGTTACTGGCAAATACAGATTTCTGAGTCTGACAAATATAAGACTGCTTTTAATGTTCCTATGGGTCAATTTGAATGGAATGTTATGCCTTTTGGATTAAAGAATGCTCCTTCGGAATTTCAAAAAATTATGAATAATATTTTTATTCCTTATACTAATTTTATTATTGTCTACATTGATGATATTCTAGTATTTTCTAAAAATATTGATTCACATTTTAGACATTTAGAATTATTCCAAAAAATTGTTATTCAGAATGGGTTGGTAATTTCTCAACCAAAAATGTTTATTTTCCAAACAAATGTTAGATTTTTAGGACATAATATTGAAAAAGGTAAGATTAGTCCAATCAATGGAAGTATTGAATTTGCTTCCAAATTTCCTGATATCTTAATTGATAAAACCCAATTACAGAGATTTTTAGGAAGTTTAAATTATATTTCTCCTTTTGTTAAAAATTTGGTTACAGATACTGCTATTCTTTATGATAGATTAAAAAAGGAGCCTAAAGCTTGGAGTGATTTACATACTACTGCTGTTAAAAATATTAAATTGAAAGTTAGAGAATTACCTTGCTTGACTTTAGCAAATCCAAATTGGACAAAAACAGTTGAAACAGATGCTTCAGATATTGGTTATGGTGGTATTTTAACGCAGCATTCTCCTATTGATAAAAAAGATTTTATTATTCAATTTTATTCTGGTAAATGGAATACTAGTCAAAAGAATTATGCTACTGTGGCAAAAGAAATTTTAGCTATTGTTAAATGTGTATTAAAATTTCAGACTGATCTATATAATCAGAAATTTATTATTAAAACAGACTGTCAGGCTGCTAAATTTATGTTTAATAAAGATTGTAAGCATAATGTTTCAAAACAGATGTTTGCTAGATGGCAGGCATTATTAGCCCCTTTTGATTTTGACATTGAATATAAAAAGGGTATTGAAAATAGTTTGCCTGATTTTCTTACAAGAGAATATTTGAATTAGATATTTTTATGAACAGGATGCACCCTAACTGGTCCGGGTCCTCAAATAGAGGAAGAGCCCGAGGTGTCCAAAACCAAAATAGATTTCAGTCTTTGGGCCAGATTCCAGGCTCGAGCAGATTAATTGGAGGAATTTCTACTCCAGGAGCGTCGTCTTCTACAGTCGGCAATGCCGGTATTCGACCCTCCTTTGAAGATTATCAAAATTACTTAAATTTTATCAATGCCAGCAATGCTGGAACTACTGGGGGTAACAATGTTACCAGTCAACCCACCTCAGTTGAGGATCCTACAAATGAAGATTCTTTTGCCTCAATTATTGGAAAAAATGATAAAGAGATTTTTTGCACCAATCCTAAAAAGGAATTGATTTTACATGTTGATCCAAAAGATTTTCAATGGAAGACCAATCCATGGGTCGTGATGAAACGCTATTTAAGCAATGCATTATTTCCTATGCAAACTTACAAAACAAGATTACATTATGAAATGATTTTAACTACTACAGGGTCTGTGGAAATTACTCACAATAATACAGGAGGACCCAATAAATCATATTTTACATATTCTAAAATTATTATAAAAAAATTAATTTTACCAGAAGAATGGGGATTAAGTACTTTAAAAGATTCTCAGTACACTCATCCTATTGTTAAAACTAGTGTCAATTTTAATTATTGGGACTATGTTGATGCTTTTACCAAAACTCTGTATTATGAGAATGATGACCACAAACACTCGTGGTTCATAAAGATTTGTCCTCAAATTTTCAAAGCCACTGTAATTCCTACCTGGTTTGTGAAGTGGTGGTCCTATTTCGGCCCTACTAATTCAGTATTACCTTCATTCTTTTTGGACCAATTTACCTTATGGTTAGAGGCTACCCCAAAAATTTCTGAATTAGAAAAAGAAGACAGACTTTTCATAGGGACTCCATTGATGAACTTCTTTATGGAATTTTCTATCCCTTGGATTTTTAAATGGACTATTGAAGTTACTACAGATTCAGATGGTATGCCATGTATTTGTAGATTATTTCATACTAAATTCTGGTCAAAATTAGTTCAGAAAGACCAAAATGGGAAGATTTATGGACAAGATTTGTTAAATGATATTGGTGAAGCCATCATTAAATATGGCAGATTTGATAAAATCAAGATTCCAGAAGAAGAAAGTCATTTTGCCAAAATGACTAAAAAATTGCAGATTAAAAAGGGAGGATTATTGTCCCAAGAAGAACTTGTTACAGCCTACATGGAACAAGTAAAAAGAGATATTCAGCAACAATTTGGAACAGATGATGATGATTCCATGCCAGAAAATTCTGGAGAGGAGAATTTTTTTAATGATGCTCAAAGTCTACACAGTACAGCTTCCAGTGACATTCCAGATATTATTAAGAAGGCTGAAGAAGAGATTATGCAGTTCAAAAATAAAAAGAAAATTTAAACGGACTGCATAAGAAAGCGACCGGCAGACAGAATGATGGCATAAACAATAGATTTCACTGTGTCAACAGTTATTTCACTATTCAATCGTTGAAAATTGGATGGTAACTGTAGATTTTTACTATTCGGAACTGTGTACTTTTTGACATTTGCACATTTTACTGTGCACTTTTTCAATTATAAATGAATGCATTCTGCATTCATTTGGTTCCTAAGTTTTAGAACCCCTTTCTCTCTCTACTCTTAATACTCTCTACCTTCTCTCTACCTATAGTACTACTTAGTGTGTAATAGTTGTGAAATAAATAAAAGTTTGAAGTTTGCTGTAACAACCCCAGGCTACTGGTGGTCCTCCAGGTACTTATTTCTTTCTTCTTTATTATATTTTGCTTAACTTAGACCCATGATGGGCTAAGTATTTAAGTGTTAAATAATAACTTAAGAAGATTGTTAGAATATAAAATGGCAAAGACTCTAAAATAAGAGCTTTTTTTTAATGGGTTACGGTTTTGGTCAGGTTAAAGTTAAAATAATTTTATAGTAAACTAAGCTTAAACCATGGCATTGGTAAGCCCTAAAAGGGGTGTTCCTGACATGGTTAGTGATGGATTAATTGGGTTAAAACCTTGTAATTCCGTTGGTAAGTCCTGTATGGCTGATGATATCGCCTAGGGATGTTCCCGGTTGGGTTTTAAACGATTGATTCGTGGTTTACATAAAATAAATTTGACTTTGTAAAATTACCAGACTAAGTAAAATTTCCAATAACCCCTAAGGTCCTGCTCAACACTTGGTATCAGAGCCATGGAAGTATTCTAATAATTTATTATTAAGTTATTATTTAACACTTTCTGTTTAAAATTGTGTTAATGGATTGGTTTAAAAAACCAAAAATTATTAAATACTTTATTAAATACTTGGACTATTCCTAAAGTAGATGTGCAAACTATCTATAAATTAGGCACATTTGAAAGATTTGCTGGTAAGACAACTGTTAAAACTACCGAATTAAGTTTTACCATGGAAAAAGAGAGTGATATTTTCCATCTTTTTACTCAAGATGATATTGATTATTATAAACATAAAGATTTTAATTATTTACATATTGGATTAGTACAAGTTGCTTTTAAGCCTTTAACTTTAAAAGGTTTGCCTGAATCTTTTATTGCTGCTTTAAGAGATGGTAGAAATTTAAATTGGAATAATTCTTTAATTGGTACAATCCAATCTAGTTTAGCTTATGGTGCTGTTTATTTTAACGCTTATCCAAATTTAAATGTTGCATTATCTGATGTGAATGTTTTACAGTCATTGATTCTGAATGTCAAAATTAATGGTTATAATTATTTACCTGGTACGGAAGTGATTTGTATTTGCACTAGAATTGTGTATCGACCTTTGTATACTTTATCACCTAGATGTTGTATTGCTGACAACAATAATGAGACTGTATTATTTGAAAATAATTTTTCTAAATCTAAAATTATTACACGTAGATTAATTAAATGGGAAGAAATTAATTTCCCGGAAGAATGGATTATTGAGGAGGCTGCTGTCCCTCAAAATATTACTTGTGAAGATCTTGCTGAAATTTCTCAAACTTCAGATGGGACTGTTAGACTTCGTTTTAATGATGAACATATTCCTAGGATTACTAATTCTTCTTCTAGATTAACTAGATCTATGTCTTCTTACATTTTAACTGACCAGTAAATCCAGCCACAATCATATAGGCAATTTCTTTATCAGCATTATTATTGACTTTGGAAATTGTACTATACATTAACATTCTATGAACAGTGGTGAAAATCTGTTTATCATTAAAACCATCAATATTCCATTCATAAATTTCACGATAATTATAACTATTATTAAAAACATGTTCTCTTTCTTCATTTAAAACATCAACAGGAGTAGGCCTATTATAATAATACATACGTTGAATGGGTTTATCAGCCCATTTAGTATTAATCCTATTTACAGAAAAATCATGCTTGGCACGTTGATCAATAAAGAATGCTCCTTCGGAATTTCAAAAAATTATGAATAATATTTTTATTCCTTATACTAATTTTATTATTGTCTACATTGATGATATTCTAGTATTTTCTAAAAATATTGATTCACATTTTAGACATTTAGAATTATTCCAAAAAATTGTTATTCAGAATGGGTTGGTAATTTCTCAACCAAAAATGTTTATTTTCCAAACAAATGTTAGATTTTTAGGACATAATATTGAAAAAGGTAAGATTAGTCCAATCAATAGAAGTAGGACCTTAGGGGTTATTGGAAATTTTACTTAGTCTGGTAATTTTACAAAGTCAAATTTATTTTATGTAAACCACGAATCAAT